>NW_028275166.1:1515151-1818181 GCF_013281855.1 Momordica charantia
AGCTTCACTATGGGTTTCTGGTTCAAAATTATTTGAGTATTTTTCTCCTTCTATCATTTGTTCTAATTGGGGAGCCTTTATTTTTCCAGTTTAGTTTTCTATATTATTCCCGTTTATGTTCTTAGCTCTTTCTTTTTATCTTTTACCCTTTCGAGAGTTTGTATATTTGAAAATTTTTTTATCACTTTCATTTATCAATGAAAAGTTCGTTTCTTGTTTAAAAAAAAAAGATGAGGAGAAGGTAGAGGAGGCTGTGGTTGGGGATTTCTCTCTGGAGTTTGAAATATTGAGTGCTTTGTTTGAACTTTAAAGTTTATCAATTATCAATACTTTTGGCTCTGTTCTTGACTCCATGTTTGGATTAGAGGCCTGCGATATTGCAGAGATCAGAGCTTGTTAGATCTCAATGATTTTGGAGCTCAACTCATCCTCTTGTCAAGAAACATAGGATTACTGTAATCACATGGCTGTTTATAAAGTGATGCTCCTTGCCTTTTCGTCTGGTCATTGTTGAGAAAGGATAATATGTTGTGAATGCATTCTTTCTTAACAGGAGCATGGTTCATGCATGGCATAATCTATCACCAGCTTTGTTTCTTATGTTTAGAATAATCAATGTGGTATCTGATTATATGTCTATAACTTCTGTACCGTGCTTCTTATTTACTCCTACTTGTCATTAATATAAAGAATTGATCAATACAAAGCTGTACAACAATGTTTGAACAGGTGGGCACTGTACCCTCCAGGTAAAGTACCTCTAGGTGTTACAGTCCATGTTAACGAGGAAGATGGTGATGTCAATATCGAAACTCCATCTTCACTGCAGGTATATTGGCCTAAGCATGCTGTCTTTATGTTGTGTATGATTTTGGTGTATTTAAACATTTTACTTTGGGCTATTTTGTATATAGTGGTGGCTCGATTTTTATCCACTTCTTGCTGATGAAGATAAGCCTATTGAATGCACCCAACTTCCAGGAGAGACGATCTACGTTCCAAGTGGTTGGTGGCACTGTGTTCTTAATCTTGAATCGACAATTGCGGTCACACAGAATTTTGTAAATTTCAACAACTTTGAGTTTGTGTGCTTGGATATGGCACCTGGTTATCGCCACAAAGGAGTCTGTCGTGCTGGATTCCTGGCTCTTGATGAAAATGGATTTGAAGATACTGAAACTTATATTTCCAATGATAAAGGTAGTTTGAGTAATTCTGACCTTGAAAGGAAAGAGAAAAGGATCAAGATGCTCCAATGTGAAGATGATGCAAATCATGAAAATAAAATTGGCGCCTCTAAATTCTATAATTTGTGGAAGCAAGGTTTTTCTTATGATATAAAATTCTTGGCCTCATTTCTGGACAAGGAAAGAGATCACTATAACTCTCCGTGGAGCCCAGGCAATTGCATTGGACAACGGGAAATGAGGGGATGGTTATCCAAGCTCTGGTATGAAAGACCAGCAATGAGAGAGTTAATTTGGAAGGTACATATCTTTTGTGGCTAGTCATCATTTGTAATGATTAGTATTGTTGTTCTTTTGTGCCTCACTTTTGAATATACTTCCATGTTTCTTATAAAAAAAAATAATTAAGTTGCCTTGGTTTGTTATGTAAGTTGTAGATCCAATTTTATTAATGGCATTTTTTTCTCTCCCACTTATGAGTTTATTATGTGAGAATTTTTCACTCAGTTGTAAACTTTTTTCCATTATATGAACCTTGTTGGACAGCACTATCGTACAAGAGTAAAATTTTAAAGATCTTCCTTCAGGCAAATTTTTCCTGCTTTGTTCTTTTTATGTTTGTCAGCATAATACATCAGGGAAAAATCATACTTTTTGGTCATTGCACTTGTAACAAATTTGTTTTTTCTCTTACCTAACTAAAAGATTTAGATTGTTCAGATTATTCTTAATTCTCTCTGCAAGCAAGATGTGGTAATCTAATAAATAATGAGGTTTATTGACATGGTATTAGTATTGTAATGAGGGAGGATATAATATTGCTGAGATTTAATTTGGGATCTCAGACCTTAATGCCAGTTTAATTTTTACTATCACAGGTCTCAACTGTTTAAAGGCTAACTTAGTATGAACTGCGTCATTCTTTTTGTTATTCACAAATGGTAAGTTACTAATTACTTTGAACCGTACCAGGGAGCATGTCTTGCTTTAAATGCGGGAAAATGGTTAGATTGCCTGGAAGAAATTTGTGCCTTTCATGATATGTCTCCTCCCTCTGATGATGAGCGGCTTCCTGTTGGCATGGGCAGTAATCCTGTAAGTATGCTGAATTTTTTACAATCTAGAGTCCCTATCCCTATTCTAGTAAGGAAACATTTTATCATTATCATGCTTCATTCAAATTTGACTTACTGGATATATTTTACAATCTTGAACGTCTCAAATTCAGAATATCACGAGCAAGATTTCTGGTTAAGCTAATCGTGTATTAGTATTTTCTAGATTTTAAGGCATGTGTGAAAATGTATTCTTCTATCAATTTGCAAACACAAGGGCAAAAATGTGTGAGAAAATAAAAACAAGTGATCCGTAGACGCCTGACACTAAGAATTTACAAAATAGTTGTATTTCTCTCGTCCTTGATTATTGTAGATTGGGATTTCTTTCATAATCTCCTTCCATAGGTTGGGTGGATTAC
The DNA here is from genome assembly GCF_013281855.1 of Momordica charantia. Classification (NCBI taxonomy): domain Eukaryota; kingdom Viridiplantae; phylum Streptophyta; class Magnoliopsida; order Cucurbitales; family Cucurbitaceae; genus Momordica; species Momordica charantia. The sequence continues at coordinate 1,517,816 of NW_028275166.1, forward strand.
CTTTTTCATCATCTTATTTCGATGAGAACTTTGTCCCCTGTCTAAAGTAAATCTAAAAATATAATATATATATATCCAGAAGCCCGGATGGTCCATAAAGCTGCATTATAATGTGTAACTGTAAATAATAAGGTCATTAATGATCTTATTGTTCTGTCCCAAGTCCCGACCAGGACAAAATACACCAACAAATCTCAAACGTCTCCAGCTTTGCCAAAGCAATCTTCCTTTCCCTTGAAAAGTATGGTCGCTGAGCATTTCCAAAAAGAAAACTAGTACACAGGGCTATGCTGGTGCCAAAGACTTGATAAAATCAACGCCAAGTACTGAAAAGAGAAAGATAGAAAAGAAACAAATGGTCTCAGTCTCCTATCACCCTGTACAAAATATACCATTGAGGACTGAGGCATGAAAAGGAATCTCTCTTTTACCACAGTCTGATAGGATTGCTCTTAGATAGATTGGGAATATTATTGGGATATCAAAGGTAGTATATTAGTAATTGAGTTGGGGGTTTGGTTATAAATACAGTAAGGGGGCAAGGATGAAGATAGGCAATTAGTGAGTATGGTTTAGGCTTGAGTAAGAATACTCAAGAGAGGGGAGGGTCCAAGTACCTCGAATTACTTGGTAGTTATTATAGTTCTTATATCTTTTATATTTCAATATATTGTTAGTTGTTCGGGTTCTATCACAGTCATAAACTAGACAAAAAATCTCCCTTTCTTGAGTGCATGAACTTTCCAGATCCTTCTAAACAGGAAGGTGGTGCAGACAGGAGTTTTAAGGAAATTAAAAGTCAAGAAAGGATCAATATTGAAGTACTTGAGGGGTCCCAAATCCAAACTCTCGATTCACAGACAAGTGACCATGGAGAATGCACTCTCAAAAGTCTTTTAGAAGGCACAACCTATCCAAATTCTTATTCATTTTGTTGTTGATTTAAGTGTTTGTGTGCAGCGTTCTACTTGGAATATTTTGAAACTACGGTGAATAAACTAGCAATGATCTTACTTATAAGAACTAAATGTGATTTTGACACTTTACATTTGAGTAATTAATTCCTAGTTCAGCGCACTATCACTACTGTGCATATTGTGTTAAACTAACGATTTTTTTTAGAGGAAGATCCTCATCATTTTTCCCCTCATTTCCTCCCTTTTTTTAAGGGGAAAAAAATAAAGACAAGCTGAAATAGAAATACATAATTGTTCTGATTTTCGTTAACTTTTTTACCACTTCTTGCTCTTTCTCTAGGTTTATCTCATGGATGATCGTGTAGTAAAGATATATACTGAAGAAGGTGTTGAAGCTTCAATATACGGTTTAGGCACTGAGGTAGCATTGTACTTTCATTTTTATCCTAAAATGTTATCTTCATATTGATCTAATTCCTTTTCTGCATACTTCACAGCTAGAGTTTTATAATGTACTACGTAAAGGGAACTCTCCACTGAAAAACCACGTTCCTGAAGTCTTGGCATCTGGCATTCTTTATCTTCAAAGTGGAGCTTACAAAATTGTGCCTTGGAATGGCAAAGAAATTCCGGATGTGATTGCTAAGTGCAACCTGATTCCAGAGATGTGCCAAGCCAACGATTTCCCTTTCGGTGTATGGAGTAAGAAACAATTTGAATACAGAAAAGTTGGGCTATCAGTATATGGGCCAATTAAACCTGCTGAACCAATAAATATATGGCCATATATCATTACAAAGCGATGCCAAGGGAAGATGTTTGCTCAACTGTAAGATTGTCAATTTCTTGTCTAAGTTCAAATTTGTTGTATTATTTCAAAGTGATAGACTTTAATTAGTCTTCAATGATTTTTGACAATTATGCAGAAGAGATGCTTTATCATGGGATGATACTTTGAACTTAGCTTCCTTTTTGGGAGAGCAGTTGCGCAATCTTCATCTCTTACCTCATCCACCTTTTAATAGTACAATTTCATCAACTAGTGATACATTTGAGGCTATTCCTAATGGATCAAAGATTCCTGCTGAGTGGGATATTTTAATTAAAACCCTAAATAAGAAGAGGAAGGGCATTTCGGATCACCTGAAGAAATGGTATGTCTGCTTTCTCCATTAGTTGGCAATCAAATATCAATGAAGTTTTCAAGTTTTCAAGTGCTTTCTTGAGGTTTAACTTGTCTTCAAGGGTGATTGATAGCTTAGTTAATGTTTTGTGCATTTCAGTGCAGGTATGATTATACTGAATGGTCCATAAATATGCAGTAAGTGTGCTTGGACTAGAGTAGAGATACAAACTAGAGGTTTTGATTTCAAACCTCTTGGGTCGAACGACCTCTCGAGATGTTAATATCTAATACTTTTGATTACATTGGTTAACATTCAAATCTTTGATACCCGGATGAGTCTTGAAAGTTGTGAATATTAAAAGAAAGGAGTTTTTGTGGTTCAATTTTCATGCCACTTAATGAAAATTTGTCTCAATTTACCTTTAAACTGGACATCCATTCAAATGCCTTAATGGTAGCAAAAAGGGTCTACAACATTTCATCATCATCTTTACAAAACAGCAATGTATCATCCGCAAACTGCTGGTGAGAGATATGAACTGAATTACTTCCAACAATAAAGCCTTCAAAGACACCATTTTCCAATAAACTACTTGGCACATCACTGATTATAAGGAAAAGGATTGGAGAAAGAGGATCCCCTTGCCTAAATCCTCTTGAAGCTTGTATTCCCCCTCTCGGTCAACCATTGATGAAGACTGAAAATTTCGTTCCTCTGATGCAACCATTAATCCATCTACTCCATCTGCTTCCAAACCCTTTCTTAAGTAGAATGGCAACAAGGAAATCCCGATCCACTCTATCGAAGGCTTTTTCTAACTCAAGCTTTAGCAACCCTCCTCTTTCTTCTTAGACTTGTAGTAGTTTACAATCTCGTTTGCAATATACATTGGATCAAGAATTTGCCTACCTTCAATAAAGCCACTCTGATTCGAAGAAATAGTACTAGCCTTTTTTAATTGTTCGGCGAGGACCTTAGCCAAGATTTTGTAGGTGGAAGTGGTAAGACTGATAGGTCTAAAGTCTTTCCATAGAATTTCTTGCCCTTTTCCCTTTCATTTCTTTTATTGCCAATTTCGTCTCTGCCCCTCTAGAAAAGAGTGCAAAATTGGAGATCGATTCATATGGAAATCCATCCTGGCTCCCCCCCCCCCCCCCCCCCCCATCATTCTGTTCAATCCTCTAAAAAATATTAAAAGAAAGGAGTTGGTGGACACTTAGAAATAAACTAGTTTAAATTCCTTTTGGAGTACTAATGGAGGTCGGGAAATAATAACACTGCATTTAGAATTGGAGATTAAATTTTGTATCTATTTTGGAAAGCTGGCCTGTGCTATTATTTTATAGACATAAGAAGTTTTTCCCCTTTGTTTTTGTTATTCGTTATGTTTTGTTGTATATCCTTTTCTATGATTGCAATCTGAAGTTGCAAGTGTCTGTAACGGTGTTCCCCCTGGCTGTGTAACTGTGTAACTCATGAATATTAGTATTGTACTGCTTCATTTCTGTAATATGAAATATGTTATGCATTTATGTCTTCTAAGAGCATGAACTCTAAACATTAGTAGATCTTTAAGTAGTGTCTACTTAAAATATACTATTAATCAATCAGCTATCTTCTGTTCTTAATTTAACTAAGAGCTTTGTCGCTACTTGGTTTTACCTTTTGGTGGTCAGACTGCATGGATGGTTATAGGCTTTAGCATCATGTTTTTTCTCGGTTCTGCAAAGAGTTCAATAGCAAAATTTTCCCGTAGTATTAAATCCTCAGTTTTGTACTTTTATTAAGCTGTGCTGCCCCTATACCCATATTTTTGTCAAGAGTGTGAATATATGACGTTTGCCTGCTACGGAGATTCAGCAACTCTTTTTCTATTTATTTGCCCCTGATTCTATTCTTCCCCCGTTTTATTGCTGATGCTGACACTATTAGTAGTGATAAATGTAATCTATTTAATAATATATGGATGCAACGGAGCATTCTAACATGCTTGAAAATATATAAAATTGTCCGCCTGAACCAGTCATCTAAATTTTGCAGGGGAAGTTCTATTCCAAGATCACTGATTGAAAAAGTCGACGAATATTTACCAGATGACATGGCGAAGCTGCTAGGAACAATAGAGGTGTGCTTTACAGAATCTTTTTGGTCATTTTGCAAGTTTTTTGCTTTCTGGACAAGGAATATTGCATTGATAGAGAGATGAATATGCTGTTGGAGTGGAAAGATGAGATATCCACAACAGAGTATAGGAAAATCCATCTAAAGTACCTTAATTAAAATTTAAAAAATCAAGAAGAAAAAAAGGACTCGGAAATCCATCTAAATAGAAGCATGGATGAGAATCAAATTCGCAATATACTTATCATCTCCACAAAGCACCTAAAAACGTTTTATTCTGTGGTTTAAAAGAAACCCAGCAAGCATACAGTCGTATTTAGACCTAGCTTTTCCTTTGAAAGAATGTCCTAGCAAGATCATTCAAACACAATGGAATGAAATGGACCCAAATATAACCGGTCCAGCTGGTAAAAAACCTGTTTAGCCAGTCAAACCCTCTCCGCCAACTTTAAAATTCAAAATAACCTGCTAAACCGTTGTCCGAATAACTAAACAATATTTCGTGGGAAAGCAATAATGAAAATGGGCTCTTAGTGAATTATATTACATCAATCCCACCCTTTCCCCCAAAGAAAACTCAATCCAAGTTGTTAGTCGTCAACTAAAAGCTCCTATGGTGGAAAATACCCTTTGGAGAAATGTCAAAGTCATATGGAAGTTCAACTCGATAAACATTACGGCCAATTTGTTGATGAATTTTGCAAGGAACGGTTTTCTTCTAATGAAGCTTATTAGGAACGTTTCACAACTAGACTGTCACTAAGGCACCTACTCCAAACTATCAGTTGCTCCTTTATAACTGTTATTTGACTTCTTTAAATGTTCAGTCTCCTCCTAAAGGATTTTCAAAGCAGTTTTGGCTAGCTGTTCAGCAGCTGAACTTCAGCTTACACAAACTTGCAACACTAGGTAGTTTTGTATGATCCAAAGTCAATCGATGGGGTTTTGTGTCTGTGATTGTCTAGTGGATTAACTTGACATAGTAGAACTCTTGCCTTTTTGGTTGATAGTAGTGGTATTCTTCATCTTCTTGATCTTCAGAATTGGTTTCTTGGAATCTTGGACCAACCGTGGGTCTTCTCAAACCATCTTGGATGAATATTCATTCTCATTGAAGCCTTGATAGTCTTACCATTTTAGGTCCCTTTGTATTCCTCTATAATCAATTTGTGAATATACTCTTCTTTAGTTGTCTTATAACCATAGTTCCCCTTTTTTGGTCGGCGCCTTTGATATCCTATCTGATATGCTAGTATTTTTTTTATAAGCAACATAGAGAATATATTCATCGAAAAGAGAAATCTGAAAAAGGATGAACAGCCTAAAGGCGGAGGGTTGAGAGAAACCCACAATAGCTGCTTTCCAATCTTGTATAATCAAACGAAGACCAAAGTTACAAAAAACCTTCTTGTGGATGGAAACCCACCAAGAAGCCGTATGCTTTATATTCACACAAAAGTTTTCCAGCGAAACCACTTTTTCCTCAAAAATCCTACTATCTCTCCCTCCAAAGGAGCCAAAGGAGATCTCTCGCTGCACAATTCCAAAGGACAAAGGCTTTTCCTTTGAGAGCGGAGCCACCAAAGCCTTCCATAGTGAAATCATCGATTCTTCTTGGAGGGCAATAGGAGAAGTATAGGAGAGCTGCCACATAATTCCAAACCTGGGTAGCAAAAGAACAGTGCAAGAAGAGGTGCCTCACGTTTTCGGTATCCTTCCAACACATACCACAAGCAGATGGGGAGAGAGCCCAATTGGGAAATTTCCGCTGGATTTTCATCTAATATGCTAGTATTCACATTCGCTTGTTGCTGTATTTAGAGAATAACGGCACGAAGCTCATCTTCCTGCTCCTTGCCATCCACCATTAGAGGTCTTGCCACTAGCCATTTCTTAAGCTCTAATACCGAACTTAGCGCAAAAAACTGGAGAGAAAAGTATATTAATTTATTCATCATCAAGATCATTCAGCACATGAGGAAACAGCCTCTCAGCCAAGTTTAAGATAAGAATAACATGTTAAACCAGTAACCGAATGACTAAACGCGATTCTTTAATGGAAAAAATACAGTGAAAATCAGCTGTTAGTAGATTTGCTTACGTCATCATAACATTGAGGAATAAAAACCTGAGAAAGGCAGGTAACTGTCAAAAGAGAGTTGAACATAGATTTGGGTCATTTTATAATCAACCGTCTGTCAAGACCCTATGTTGTCTAATTTCATATTCCTTGTAATTGCTGTTTTGGTTTTCAATGATGTGCAGCTTCTGATGATTTTTATTTCATTTCAGGATGAAAATGACCTCAAAGTATTCATGGGTTTATCGTGGATTCATTCAGATATCATGGATGATAATATTCAAATGAAGCCGTGTTTGGTTCAGTCGTGCTTAGGTGGAAATGCTGGAGATAATAACCTGTCTTACAATGGTTCTAAGAATGGCTGGAATGCCACTGAAGAGAGTGAATCTTGGTGTCCAAGCTACATACTTGATTTCAGCAATTTGTCAATAGGTTTGCTTTTCACTTTTCCTGTAACATTACACGGTTCATTGATACTAAAATAATATGGCTTTGAAATATTTTCATGCCTTAGTATTTACATTTGTTAATTTTATTTTGGATTTTACCAATACATGGAGTATGAAACTAAGAACCCCATGTCTTTGGAAGAAGTATAACGTCAGTCTTAGAGCCTCACGTTTTTTCCTTCCCTTGAAGGAATGTTGCGATGAGGCACCTCTTTTCAATTTCTCCCATGGTCAGGAAGTCATTAGAAAATTAAACAAGTCATGCATGTAGGACAATGATAAAACACGTTTTTTTTCCTTTTGCAGATGATCCAATCTGTGAATTGATTCCAATATACCTTGATGTATTTAGAGGCAACCCACGTCTTCTTCAGCAATTTTTAGAAAATTATAAACTTCCTCTGGCGAGACAATTGCAACCGTTCGATTCCGGCGACAAGTTACACAGACTTTCATATCGTATCATGTAAGTCAATGGATGCATTTACAATGCACATCAGTTGATCTTGTTTCTCTACTTCTCATGTTGTTTGCAGATGTTTTTAATTATACGTAATGGATTCGACAGCCTGTTAATGTTGACAGAAATTAAGTTATGCCTGCACATTAGCTAAATGGGTTAAAGAAATAGTAAGTTCTATAATAGTAAAGGTATCATGAAAATTTAGCTTGATTTCGAGTTTGAACTGTTCTGACTCGATTAGTGGGTAACTATTCTTACAGTAAGGGTAATATTGAGGAGCAAATAGCGTCATAGAATGTGAACAGCCAACAGAAGTTGGCTATTCTTCATGGGTGAATGCGTTGTGAGTAACTTCTTTTGCTCATCAGATTAGGAAAGTAACAAGTTGACAAATAATAATCACTTTATGTTAGCAAGTTTTTACTCTGAGTGTCATCTGCTTGATGAATAATCTGCAGTCTTCAACCACTGAACATTAGAGTTGAATTTGAGTCTTTTGGTCATGTTGCATTAAAGAAATGGGTAATATATTTTCAATGTACAGATCTAAGGACTGACGTAATTTTAGTGGCCTACCTGTCAATTGGATAATGAAAAGACTTTATCCTACCAATAGACCATACAACGAGGCCTAAATTGTTTTTGTTTTTGGATTCAGAAATCTGATATTCATCCCTTGTGGGTCTCCCAACCCTTCAATAATAGGAAAAGTCACAATTGATACTTCTGGAAAACCTAAAATTCACAGTTAACTAAAATGTAGAAAATTTAAGACACAAATTAAAGCTCGGAACAACACTTCCAAGCATAAAAATAAGTCCAAAACAACAAAACTAATCCTTCTACCATTGTAGACTCTTTAGACTACATTTCGATTACTTTTCAACCAAATGAAGGATTAAAATATTAAAATACACACTGGGCACATAAAAGAACGCCTCTTTTTGGCTAAAACCACTTCATGAACAAACTTTTTACTCCGTTGGGTTTGTTGGCTGAAGCTAAAGTGGGCTTGAGATATTCATTTTTGTAGTTGAAATTTTGATGTTATGGGTCTGATTTCATTCATTTATCTGTAGGTGCTACTGCATCTTGCATGAAGAGGACATCTTGGGTGCCATGTGCAGCATATGGAAGGAACTGAAAACGGCCAACTCTTGGGAAGAAATTGAGCTGACAGTATGGGGAGGATTAAATGACTATAGGGGTTTTGCATGATCCTTTAAAGCATTTGATACCTGAAGTTAAACGATTGACCTGCATATATGGAAACTGCTTAAATTAAAGATTGGATACACTGGTGGAGGCAGTAATTTGTCATCAGTAAGGTACGGGATTCGACATTGAATATAATGATCGCATTTGTATGTTGGAGATTTTTCAAATTGTTTTGTTTCTTTTTAATTAAAATGTTGTAAACTTGTCTCGTTAAAGAAAAATGAAGTAAACGTTTTACTTGTACAAAACCTTAATTGAATATTATACCATGGATACTAAAATCAAGTACTCTACTGTTTCTATAAGAGTCAACTGAAATACAACATTAAAAGAGAGATCCTAATGTTAAAGAAATAGCAGTTTAACAAAATAATGGTGGTTATGCTATTGTAAACATAAACATGCATATGAAAGAAACATAAGCGTTTCTTAGTTTTCACCTTCATTCGGAGAGCTCGTTGATTTGATGTCATCGCACTTCATATGGGTTGGATGGAGGCTATGGGTCGCGTAACCTATGGAATGAAAATGTAATTGAATTGGTCCCGATCACTCTTCGGGACAGAATGAAAGAAGGGAGTTTGTTAGTTTTGTGAAACTTTTCAAACCAACTACAGTTACATTGGTTTGGAAGAGGAAATGAGTGGAACTTGGTTTTAGAGAGCTATTTTAGAACGGAGAGAGGGAGGCGAAAGTCAATATATTTACATTGGTTTCAAATTCTCCCTTCAAAAGTGAACCTCTGCATTCAAAGGAATAACAGTTTTCTTCCCTACTTTGAATAATTGACAATCTCTCTTAGGTTTGTGTAGTGATATTCTATTTTGTTTTCAGGAGTATATGATCATTGTCAAAGATATTCTATCTTTGACTCTTCCTCCACTCTGACATTTATATAAATCTATTTTTTTTGTTCTGAGTATATGATAATTGATATTGTAATTGTGGGGTGAGAATTCAAATCTTCGACTTATGGAAAAAATTTAAGTGTCTTAATTATTAAGTTATCTAAGCTCACTCCATTAGAAGACTAAGAAATGTGCATTTTCTAAATCACATCATAAATATTCCTTTGTCATTTAGTTCTTTACATAATTGCATTATAATTAATATATGAATAATGAAATGGTAAATGACCTCTTTCACCCTCTCGATCTTATTTCTTTTCCTCGCCTCCCTCGCTATTATTCTGAATATGGTAAATCCAATCAGCTGTATAGTAAGAGATCTTGAAGGGTATTTGACAATGGATAGTGATGAAAGTAATAGATGACGAAGCAACTTAGAATAACCAAACAGCCGATTCTTAGAAACCAGTGCAGTGTTATAATCATAAGACTCGCCACTGTGAACGTTGTAAAGATTTGCATCAATCAATGAGTCACCGCAACTGAAAACCATAAAGGCACTCCAACTAAAAGATCATCTCTCAAACTCCATATGTTAAAAAAAATTAAAAAAATTAAAACTTCAAAATTTGAAATGATCGGGAAAAACCTGTTTAGAATGCTTCAACGAAATAGGGATCAAGTGGTTTCTTTTAACCAAAAATGAATTATTAGAAACTGAATTTATACTTTAAATTATACTATAAAGCATACAAGTCAATTTTCATAAACTCAAACTCATATAATCCATAAATAAAATAAAAATTAATAACCTAAACCATACCAACTTGTAGTTTTACTCTCTACTTATACTAACCATAAACACATCCACAGAAATTGAAGAACAAATGAGAATTAGTCTGCTTACCACGCTGTATTTTCAAAATTCATCTCGACTATCATAAAATAAACTATGTGAAGAAATGATCGTCAATTAGGAACCGAAAAAACAAAGCATTCCAAAAGTCATGTCGCCATATAAGCAGAGCCGCAAAAAGTAGTACATCCTTTTAAAATCAAAACATGGCAAATATAAAAGATAACAGAACGCTGACACATAAATAACGCAAAAAAACTAAGCAGCAACAGATGGCTTAGAAGCAGCAGAGAGCCTGGACCTCTTCTTGGCCAAACTCTCGCTACGGCGTTCTCTTTGCTCCTTCAACCTAGAGGCCAGCAGCTTCTGGTACTCGGCGGCCTCAGACTTGGCCTTTGCAATTCTCTTCTTCTTCTCAGCAATTCTTCCTCGCTTCCTCTGCAGGGTCAGTGGGGTGACCAATCTCTGAATCTTGGGGGCTTTGCTAACCTTTTTCCCTGCAAATCAAATAAACCATCACAAAAACCCGGTTCCAGAATGCATGGAACTGAAAAAACAATTTGTAGAGGTAAATTTCTACTAATCACCAAAATGAGGGGAGGACTAATCCATCTGGATGGGTGACAGGCCAAATTGAATGACAATGATTACATTGTCAGATAGAGGTTTATCCAGAAACGTTGGAGCCTTCGAAACTATACAGATAATAGTTTATTATAGATATGTTTTATCCTACTATCTATCCATTTTTGAAGAAAACACTTAACCTCGCCTGTACTTAAAGTTTAAAACACAAACCACCCTTCTGATTTTCCCCTCTAAATAAAAGAAAGCTATAAAACTTGGGTGGCAGAAAAAAATGAATATAAGGACAGGCAAAAAGAAAGTAAACCATACCAGCTTTGGTGGTGAATGTTCTACGGTATGTGTTAACATACTTTCGAACATCATCCTCCTTTGAGAGATTGAAAAGTTTGCGGATCTTGGATGCCCTCTTGGGACCCCTCATTCTTGGTTTCTCGGTATCTGTCAAACCAGGAAGATCATTGTCACCCTTCTTCACAATCACCAGATTCAGGACAGAAAGGTCTGGGCTGACAATGCATCCACGCACAGACTTCCTCCTGCGTTCACCGTTACGCCTTCCATAACCACGGAAACAAGGGGTACCTGGCCACAAGTTAAATAGCTCCTTATATTATTATAGATAGTGCTAAATGATTGAAAACAAATAATATTCACCATATATTTGATTATATGACTTAACCATACACTAGCATAAACAGTTCCACAAACCTCTGTGAAGTAAGAGACGAACACGGCCAGGGGTCAAAACTCCCTGTTTCATTGGGAATCCCTGCTTGTCACATCCTCCCATAATCTTGAAAACGTAGCCCTTGAATTCCTGAAAATATAAAAATCTTCAATTAATAAACTCAGTCACAGCAACTAAGAACTAAGATTTCATTTATTGGATGACAGGGGCACACGTACCTCTCCAAGGGAATCTCCACTGACCTCCTGAGAGATCCTCTTGTCAAAGAAAGCACGGCTAAACAAAGACAAGGAATAATTTCAGTCCGAAAAGACATTAAAACTAGAGTAAAATGATGACAATTTTACAGACAAAAAATGAAATAGCTAAAAAGGGGGAAGGAATACACAAACAAGCTATGCATCCACAACTACCAATGACATCACTGCAGATACATTTCCAGCGATAACAATATATAAGCTATTTGAAGCCTTCAAGAAATCGTGCCGAACATTAACTCTACAGTTTAAACTATAAACATATTTGAATTAATTATCTCAACACTACCCTAACGATAAAATGGGAGCCATTATATTAATTTGACAGCTCAAAAGCCCTAGTTCCAGACAAGATTATTATTTGGAATCAAGAACTCAGCATATTATTTCATGCTTCAGTAAACTTCGGTCGAAGAAATCCGAATACGTACTTGACAACATTCAATTTTTCCCCATTAAGCATATTAACCAGCAAATATAAACTCCCCAAAGACAAATCCTATGTATTTATGTAAGGTTAACAACATGAACATTTGAAAGAAGGTGGAAATGACAATTCATCCACACGGAACAAACATTCGTGATTAAAATAATATAGTGAAGAATAAGGGAATGTGAAAGCTAACAGCTTCTGGTCATCGTCGATTTCGAGCTTCTTCTGGCATCCAGTAGTCGGATTCGCGATATTAAACTGCAAATACGAGAACTCAGAATTAGAGTTGCAGCAAAATAGAGAAAGTAGCCATGAAAGAGAGACATCTAAGAGCCGAACCTTCATCTTCAAGCGCTGAGATTGTAGTAGAGGCAGAGGCAGAGGCGGCCGCAGACGAGAGACGAATAAAGCAGCAAGCCAGGTTAGGGTTTTAAAACCTTTGCCTGTTGGCAGTATATATATGCTGTAAATCAGCGGGCCCAATCTATTTAATTCTGGACTACCCAGCCCAAGACCCAGAAATCTACTAAGCCCAGTCCATCAAAACTCTTTTTTTTTTTAAATTATTTTCTTTAAATTTTAATTACAAAAGTAAAGGGAAAAAATTAAAAATAGCTTAATAAATAGTTTGAATATCACTGAGTTTATAGTTCAAGAATATAAAGTTTAAAGTTCAATTAATTTAAAAATATATGCATAAAGTTTAATTATATATTGATATAATTACCGTTAATTAATATTTGAGTCAACTATCAATTATATGGTTATCACATAAAATAAAAATGGGCACTTACAATTATGGCAAAAAATTTTAGAAAAATAGCACATTTAGCATATACATTTAAGTTTTGCAAAAATAGTAAAAAAAAATTAAATCGAATGCTTAAATAATAAAGTTTCAAATATACCGTAAAGCCCAAAAACAAAGTCTGATATGATATATGTTTCTAATACATCTTTTATATACATGCAATATGTATGTATTGATCTACCTTATTATTGAGGTATATACCAATTATCACTAAGCTATGCTCGCTTTCGCCATCTAATATATACTTATTATATGATTATCTGATTTTGATATATCTCTCATATACATGCAACATGTATGTGTTGATTTATCTTATTGATTTACATGATTTGATCAACCATATTATATCATATATTTATTTACAGCACTATCTAAATATCAGTCGGCAAGAGAAGCTGCAATCAAAGAAATTAGGGATCACCAAAAGACTTGTATTCTTTCGACATATGTGGAAAAAATTCCAGGTACGAAAATATTATTCTATTGTATTTTATATTAAATTAGACCAGGTATATTATAACCTATGCCCCTAAGTTCATTCACGTTATTTTTAAAATTGAATTTTAAAATATTTTTTCTTGTTAGTATTACTTATATAGCTGGTTGGAAGTATTGTTAACCTGTTATTTGTATGGATAAAATATTCTTGAATAAGTATGCTAACACTCTATTTATGCAGTTATACATTATATGCAAATGATCAAATATTCATCTTGACTTTTCTGTAGTTGGTTTAGGTAACAATTTTTTTTTATAGAGGTGCTTGTTTAAACAAGTAAAACAATGTCTGGGTGATTGTAAGAACTTTGTCATTGTTTCTAATTAACACGATCATTATTGTTTCTAATCAATGGCTAAAGTGCTTCCTATATATGCATGATATTTTTATTTCTATTTTAAGAATTTGAAGTTGAAGTACGTGCTTCAACTTGGCAAAACAATGACAAGATATTGTATACGATGACAAGTTGAATAATTTTGTATACTTCTCATGTGATTTGATATAATGTTTTAGACTCTAAATTTTACTAGCGCTTGTTAGAGTCAAATGCACGGGACATACTCTATGTGATGATTTGAAATTAGTAGGATTTTTCAAATTGTCTCTGGCTATTCATCTTGTAGAAGATATAATGTAATGATAGTTAATATATCATGGAGTTTAAATGCTACCATAAAAAATATTAAGTAATTGTTGGAAAGTATCAAGAGAGTGTTGTTGCGAGGATGGTTTTATGAGTGAAAGAACTATGCATATGTTTAAGTTATTAAATTTACTAATAAGCAGAAAAAGAGTCAAAGTTTAAATTGAGAATCCGCCTACTCTACAAAGTAAATATATTATCAATGGGACATTTTCAATAATTTTTTTATAGATTTTTCTTCCGTTATAGGTTTATTATGTCAAGAATGTTGAGTACTAGGGTAATTGCTTGATGAAACAAAACATGTAAATCTCGCTAAATCGTCAAAATGAACATAACTCAGCGGTAATTGACATATATCTCCAATCAAAAAATTGTGAGTTCGATCTCCCACCCCTAGATGTCATACTCAAAAAGAAAAAAAAAATCTCGCTAGATCGAAGTTGCACTGGTCAGATGTGGGATATCTTACAAATATTTTGTGCTCGTGCATCGTGCTAATACAAGGCACTTCTTGTCTAATATTGTTTCACAATACTAATTCCAACAAACATTTTATATGTTATAATCACCCCACCCACCTAACTTCTCCGTAGTACCGAAATAGGAAAGGGATTTTGGTTGTATATCCACAAATACAATACCAAACCACTTCACTTTACTTGCAATGTAATCTAAAAATACTGATGATATGTATAAGCTCGGTCACCTTTTTTTAGTATTGGAGAGCCAAGATAGGGTGCGCCTGCCACCACTAAATCATCTGGCTGATTTATCTCCTCTGGCATAGAGTAACCTGAACCAAATTCAATCAAAATTAATTACCATAGACTCAAATAGTAAATTTGGAGCATAGGTCAGGAATTACCCGGAAGAGAGGGAATGGGGAAGTCAGAGAAATAAGTTGAAGGTCTACCAAGCTGTTGGGAGTACGGCGGAGACAAGACATCCAAAATGGCACACTGCGAAAGCGCCGTAAAGGAATGAATGTTGCCTCCACTTCTCGGAAACAGCACCGTCGCTTCACATGGCGCGCTCCTCACTCTCTCAATCACCTTCCTTCCCAACCCAACTGCATGCACCGCCAACCACCAAAACCATCTCAAAAATATATTTATGTACTGGTTGGTAATTAAATTGTAAAATTCTTACACGTTGGGCAAGCGCAAGCAGAAGCTGAGCCGTGAACTTTTACCCAATCGTACGCTTTGACGTCGACGGAGCCGTACAGAAGCTTGCTAATAACCGTCATCCCCGGATGGTCGTGGAGGGGCAGCGCGCCGCCTATAGGGAAACAAAATATTCCAATCTGCACACAACCAACAAACAATCTGAAACATTTCTTCAAAATTTCACTCTGAAGAGAAAATAATAATGCAATTGATTTAATTAACTGACAGAGAAGTAGTCGCATTCGTGGATATGGATGTAAGTTAATTCAGAAACTCCTTTGGCATAAATCAGCCCCGTGGGGCTCAAAATCGAAGATCCAGCAGCCTCCCCAAACTCATCAATTCCAACATCTACAGCTTTAATTTCGTCTGCATCGTCCAATTATTAGGGTTAATTATTGGGTTTTTACAACCAAAAAAGAACAAGAAAAAGAAGACTTGTACCGAGATGGGTTTTGAGGCAGTGTAACTGTTGAAAAGTGGGAAGCTGTCTATGAGAAAAAATTTCATTGCAGACATCATACAGCAATTGCACTTTATTCTTTGCCATGATTGATGAACTTTGTTTGATATATTTGCCCATCAATTATCATATCATTAAATAGAGAGGAGAGAAGAAGAGAGAGAAAATGGCAGACTAGAAAACATGTCAACTAAACCTGGGGCTGGGTCTGGATTCTTATTTGGCTAAGCCATATTACGGTGGGCTAATTCTAATGGAAACACTACATAATCGAATGGATGCCATTTCTTCTAAGTCAATGCACCAGCCATCTTAAAAACCTGGAATTTTCTTCCTTCCCAAGTGATTATCTTTGATTTTATGTCCCCAAATTACCTCATCTCTGTATACTTCCCAGCTTCATGATTAACCCCAAATGGAAATTATAAATATAATGCACCTTTGAATTTTTCAAATAATTTGGTGTGTATAATATAATTCAAGTGAAATGTTATTGTCCATTGGGTAGATTTTGGGTTAATTATGTGGCTTTCCTTGTTATCAATATTCAATTACATATTAAATTGGACAAAGTTTAAACATATAAACTTGTCACACAAATTACATTATTTTTTTTACAAAAATCGTGAATACAAAATGTTGGATGATAACTGTGTCGTGTTCAATAAATAACATTTCAATAATTTTTTTGTGTTAATTGAAATATAGAATATGATATCAAGTATCTTCAAATTAAACAAACTACTGCTTTAAATATATAAAAAAAACGTTTGTAGTTTGGAAGTTTCATAAATAGTCAAACAATCTTATCAATAGTACCTTGAACTATATATACCAGTTATGTATCCATAAAGTCGTTGGCCATGTCATTTGATAAAAGTGATAGAGCCCACACCACACTACTTTAATTGCCAAAATATCCTCTGAAATTTGCATTTCCACAATTCTAGTAGTAGGAAGACAATCATAAGTTTTGGTAGGTGATGCAATATATTTTTCTTCAGCCTTGAGTATAACATGAAAATCTCCGAGGCAAATCGCAATAATAATAATAAGTTTATCAACAATTTCATTGATTTGACTTATATATTTCTCAATGCTTGGGTTGGTGACTTCTTGATGGAATACAATAAGAAGAACGGAGTTCAAGAATGTTCATACGAGATGGAAGAATATTGATTCTCCAGAGACAACTACAATCCAACCCGCTCACAGGAACCAAATTATAAATATTATAAAGTAAGAAAAGTGGGAAAGAAACCGCGAAAGAATCATATGGTAGTTAGAGTGTAAGGAATTAATTAGTTTTATGTAACAAAATTTAATTAGTTTTATGTAACAAAATAAAGAAACACGTTGGTGGAAGTTCACGAACTTTAATTTTTTAAATAATAATTATCAAATACTTTGTAAAAATAAAGATAAATACGGTCAACTTAAGCTTAGTTTAGTTTAACTGATTAATAGATACCTATTTCGAATCACTAACTCTTATGCATCGATAAAAATAAAGTAAAGAAAAAAGAAACAGAGATAAATACTAGATAAAATAGTGAACGGTTTTGGGATTAAAAAAATTAGTGAAACAAAATATTGGCAAATGGCAGTGTTAGGGAACTGCATAAAAGAGGAAAAGGATAGCAAACAAGTTGTGGAAGGAAGCAGAGGCACCACGACAAGAGATACCGTGGAGGTGTGTTTTTTTAGCATTACAAAACAGTCACAGCAGCACATCGGAAATTACGAAGATGGATCCCCACAAATTGAAAATATCCCTCTTTTTTATAAATACTTTTTCATTAGGGTAGCAAGTAAATCCTAAACTTATAAAAATGTAAGATCATCTCAAATTTGGATTCGAAATATCCGTCCACTATCATAACATACAAATAAAAATTACACAGTGAAAAATGTGTTTGAAATATATTTATGGTTTTAAATTTTTCCTAGATTAATTTTAAGATTATTTTATTTTGGTGTCTAAATTTTAAGTGGGTTATATTTTGGTCTACTAACTTTTAAAATATATATTTTAATTACTAAATTTTTAAAAGATAATCAATTTTGTATTTACAAAGTGACTTCGAGTACGTGTATAAAGGGTACTGGATGAGAATATTTACCAAATACATATAATGAATGTTGGATTAGTAGACATTAGATGACAAACTGTCAAAGCGAGCATAACTCAACGATAATTGACATATACCTCCAACCAAAGATTGTGAGTTCGATCCACATCCTCACATGTTGTACTAAAAAAAGTGGCAAAATAATATAGTAACCATCAAAATTATTATTCTTAAAAAATTCAAAGACCAAATAATTATTTTTTTAATAATTTTAGGGACAACCATTATATTGACCTAGTGCTCAAGAATCCATAAGAACAATAAAAATTTATAAGGAAATGAATTCAAACTACAAATTCATCTCCCTAAAATTTAATATCCTATCATCATCCTATTATTATGGGAGAATTCTATTTTTTACCCTTGGAAAAATCTCCCTCTCTTATTTAGATAACCAAGCTAACATTCTTTTTTTTTTCATTATATT
This sequence comes from Momordica charantia, assembly GCF_013281855.1. Classification (NCBI taxonomy): domain Eukaryota; kingdom Viridiplantae; phylum Streptophyta; class Magnoliopsida; order Cucurbitales; family Cucurbitaceae; genus Momordica; species Momordica charantia. The sequence goes on from NW_028275166.1 coordinate 1,536,014, forward strand.
TTTGGTGGTTTTGAGATGTGAATTTTACAAATAATAGTCCTCTACTTTCCAAGTCGAATTTGAAGCATCCATATTCGATACTAGACATAATAATCTAATTAGTTGCAATTGTGTCAATCTAACCATAATTCAACTTGATAATTAAGGTAATATGATGAGAAAGTCGTTAATTCAAATTCCCACCCTCATGTCCTAAACAAAACTGCAATCGAAGTCTTTCCTATTGTATCCTAAGCTTTTTGACTTTTCCTCTTTTTATGCCAATTTTTCTTTTTCTATTCCTTGCCTTATATATGCTCATCTTTCTTTTTCATTTTAATGATATGATTGAATTTTAGATTGGAAAGACTTCTAACTTTATTTGATTGAGTGACTTGTGGAATAATTTGAATTTAAACCATCAGTTTACAAATTAACATGAAATCTAAAGTTTAAGCAGGTCCATTGGATAAATTTAATTTATATATTGAATATCTATTATCAAGTACATTTTTTAATTTTTTAATTTGATGAATTATATATTGTCATGGGTGAAATAAAGTCCCGATTGACGACTAACTACATGACATTTTAGTAAACCAATCTAAATCAAATAAATCCCATGAACTTAAAAATGTTTTAGAAGGTCGAGCTCTCAGGCATAGGTTTATGAGTTGTGTGCATGAGTTGCATGATAAAGATGGCAAATCAATGGATTGAGCTTGAGGGTAACTTCTTGGACTGAACCATGGGGCTAAGACCCTCGGGTCGACTAGTCCTTAGGCTGAGCCCCAAGGACACCCTTGAGCTAGCCAGATCCCTCGATTATTTTTTAGGACCAGTCGAACCGTCAAATTAAAAGTTCTTCAATCTGGTTCCAGATAATTTACATAAACTGTTGATTTACTTCATTGACATAAAGGTACAAACTAGTGAGTTACACTTTAGATCTTGATCAAACCATTACTATTGACTTTTTCATAATAATCAATTACTAATTATCAATTAATTATAATATAAATAGTTCAACGTTAATTGACATGTATTTATGTACTTCTTCCTTCATAGTTGGAAGTTCGATCTCCCATGACTTCAAATTGTTGTACTAAAAAAAATGACTAATTAACAATTAATATAAGTGGAATGATATATATGCCCTGTTGTTTCACACTACTTTTATAATTGCATCATTTAAGAAGTATTCTAATTAACTAATCACTATGTTTTGAAGTCAATGCGAGCATAATTCAGCTTTAATTGACATATACTTCCAATCAAGTGGTTGAAAGATCGAATTCCCTCCCCAATAAGTTGTACTAAAAAAATCACTATGTTTTGAAAATCATACACCAACAAATTAACTTCAAATCATCCAATTTGTCACTTATTACTTGGAAAATTTTGCCCACAATTTTTATTTTTTATTTATTATTTTTTTAGTACAACATATTGAGAAGGGGATTTGAACTCACAACCTATGGGTTTGAGGTATATGTCATATGTCTGCTTTGGCCCGCAATTTTTATTAGACCAAAGAACGAAGTTGGAAAGCTACATGACTATATAATATATGTTTGGATATCACAGGAATGAAAATATTATAGAAATTTGAATTTGTTTCATGATTTTTTTTTAATAAAGCGAGTTTATGATATATATATATTTTTTGAAATATTATGATTTGTATATATTAATACACATTACAAAAGTCAACATGAACATAATTGAGTGATGATGGGTATTTACTCCTATTGACATAGGAGATTTAAACTCATATATCCCATAGGCCTACATAACTTTGTTTAATGTCCAATACATGTCAATTTGAGTAGGCGATGGTGTATTCTCCGCCCTCCATTTGTTAGAACTAAAAAACAAAAAAAAAGTCTAACACATGAACCAAACAAACTCAATTTATTAGCAATTTGACCTAAACTAAAGAAACAGCATGCAATTGGAGGAATCCCAACTGTTGGATGAGCTACCATTTAAATTTTAGAACTAAAAATAAATATAAAAATAATTCTTAAAGAAAAAGGAAAAAAAAAAAAAAAGGTAAAGAGTTGGGTCGAGTCAACAGAGAATGCCCTCCCTTTCCTGCCCTTGCTTGGCCCTTTAATTCAAGAAGAACGCTTCTTTTTTTAGTCATACAAATTAAATAAATAAAATAAAAAAAATCCCTTGCCAGCTGCCAAAAACAAAAACGGTTTTTTCTTTTTTCTTTTAAAATAATATTTGAATTTATTTATTATATATACAGACAGAATTGTGGGATCCAACGGCTGAGGTTGCATCCCTCAAATCTCTCTCCATCTGAACCGCAATTATCGGTCCACTACTCCCGAAAAAGGGTTCGCATCCGGCCCTCATAAGCCCACCTCTTCCACTCTCCGTCTTCCTCTCCTCTCCTTCCCATTTCCCCTTTCACACTTGATCCCAGATCACCAAACCTCAGATCTATTCTCCAATGGCTGCCGCCCCCTCGCTTCGTGAGGAAAATGTTTACATGGCGAAGCTTGCCGAGCAGGCCGAGCGCTACGAAGAGATGGTCGAGTTTATGGAGAAGGTTTCCGCTTCCATCGACAAAGAGGAGCTCACCGTTGAGGAGAGAAATCTCCTTTCCGTCGCCTACAAGAACGTCATCGGTGCTCGCAGGGCTTCCTGGCGAATCATTTCCTCCATCGAGCAGAAGGAGGAGAGCCGAGGCAACGACGACCATGTCTCTGTGATCCGTGACTACAGATCCAAAATTGAGACCGAGCTCTCCAATATCTGTGATGGAATCCTCAAACTCCTCGATTCCAGACTCATTCCCTCTGCCGCCTCCGGAGATTCCAAGGTCTTTTACCTCAAAATGAAGGGCGATTACCACAGATACCTCGCTGAATTCAAGACCGGAGCCGAAAGGAAGGAGGCCGCCGAAAGTACCCTCACTGCTTACAAAGCCGCTCAGGTTTGCTTCTTTGAATTCCGATCCATTTATTTTACTGCAATTATGTCTTATTTTCCTGCTGTTTTATTATTATAGTGATCGTGTTTTCGATTTTCTATATTTTTGTTCTAGTTTTCTTGATTTAAAGTCTTGATTATGTAAAATTGTTGCCCCTTCTTTTAATTGGGAGGTCCATTATTCTATCGAGTAAAAATTGAACGAACTTTTAATCTGCTTTACAGGATATTGCAAATGCTGAGTTACCTCCTACACATCCGATCCGACTTGGATTGGCCCTTAACTTCTCTGTATTCTACTATGAAATTTTGAATTCACCTGACCGTGCCTGCAATCTTGCAAAACAGGTTAGTCTACCATTTCAATATATATATGGAATCTGTGTTTAGTATAAATTTATCCTTACGTTATCTTTTGCCTGCTCGGGAAAAATTTTGGCATTGGAATCATCGTATAGTTGCTTGGTTGTTGACCGAGAATCCAATACTGGAATGCTCTGCTTTAATAAATCTTATGTAACAGTTTCTTTTAATAAATTGATGTCAGATTACCATTTTATTCATCTGTTGTTTTCATGCTTAAACCAGGCCTTTGATGAAGCTATCGCTGAGTTAGATACCCTTGGCGAGGAATCCTACAAAGATAGTACTTTGATTATGCAACTTCTTCGCGATAACCTCACCCTCTGGACCTCCGATATGCAGGTACCGAAATTGAATCCAGCCCACTTCGGATTTGTTAAAGATTTATTTGGAAAAAATCTAAATCAACTATGAAGTGGTTTAATTTTTTTTAATTAACTGTCGTACAAGTGATAACATTATTGCAAATTTAAAACATATGTAGAGTAACATATTTATCCAAGAAGCTATTTAGAAGAGCTATTATAGCTGATCACTAGAATCTATCATACAATCCAATCGATGGGTGACCCTGAAGATTACAGAATTTTAGCCTGAAACATCTGTCGTAAATTTCTAATATTTGTTCAAATGAAGTACCGAATGGAACATTTATTTTCTTCTTTCCATTTCTATGTTTTTAAGAGCCCACCAAGCTTACTAGAATTACACCCTTTTACGATCTAATATTTGTTTTCATGATTTTCATTATAGGATGACGGTGCCGATGAGATTAAAGAAGCTCCTCCGAAGCGCGAGGATGAAAAGCAGTGAGATTAGTGGCTCCCCAAGTAGGGTTAAACTTCTCCTTTATATGTTTTTGATAGGAGAAGATGCTTGCTTGTTGTTGCTTATTTGGTACTCTCCCGAGTTCTAAGGCTCTCATGTCATTTGTTGCCGGATTGTGACCCGAGCTACAAAACCTTGTTTACCTTTTCTCATTAATTATTATATATCCTAAATCAGTCTTTGTTTTCTTCTCATTTTCATGTTACTGTTTGTTTTGCATTTACAAGAAAGCATTTTGTGTCTTCAAGTTGATGCTTATCGACGTTGATAGCATTGACTTCTATTTTGTCGGCAAGTTAATGGCTTGTTGAATGGGGTTCTCTCTACCCACTTTTTTCGTTGACGATTATTTTGCTTTAAAATAAATTGTGTTTGTGGTTCTCGTATTAGATGATGATTATTCCGAAAGCTTCTGTTTGGTAGTGCATAATTTCTTATTCCATCAAAAGAACTCGGGGCATCTTATTCCCAGAAGAAAAAAGGTTCATTTTTCAATCCTGAATTAATTTTCACTAACATTTTGCACTATGTAAACATACAACAGGACCCTTATGTTGATAATTTGTAACTATTTCACCTATAATTTTAAGAATATTGTAAAGATCGTTATGTTGATAATTCGAGCAGGTAGTTTAGTTTACATTTGACATGGAATGTATGAGAATTAAGTTTTCGTTTGGTTTAGCAAAGTAAATATTTGAACCATTAATAAAAACTTTAAACGGGAGAAGTCAAATTAAATGCAAGGAAATAAGATCTTAAATGCCAGAGGTAGTTGACATCTTTTTCCATAATTTTTTAAAGATTGAATTTATTGGAATAAAAAATTGAAAATTAAATTTGGACGTTGATGCAATGTAACTCACAGAATGAGATTCGCACGGCGAGATCTTCCTCCATTAGCCGCTCTTTGGAAACTGATGAACTATAAAAATTTGTTCCTCTCTTTAAACACAAGGATCTCGATAAATAAAGGGGATTCCAATTAAATATATTTTGACAATTGATCCATTATTAGTGGGTTTATTCTCTCTTTTTTTAGTAAAATTAATGGGTTTATTCAATGGTTTTAAACAAGTTTATTCCAACTCCTTCCTCCTTTTTACATAGAAATCGGAAGGTAATTCATTTTGTGGGGAGAAGTTAGGATTACTTTTTATTTGTTCTATTCCCCTTTACTTAGAATGTACACCCTAACTCAACTTTATCACTAGAAGAAAATGATTTTTTTTCCCTCCAAACATAAGATAAAGATGCTTTTACTTGAACAAAAACGCTTGTATGGTAGGTATTATTTGTGTTAATTTATCACTTTTAATGCAAGTGTTGCCAAAAGTATGATGTACTCATGTTCCTAAATAGATTTCTTTTAGATATTGTTGTATTCTATTTTATCTATATGTCTTTACATCACTCTGAAAATAAATAGGGAATAGAACAAAACTGCGTTTGGATCATTCTGAGAATTCATTGAGCAACTGCATCTTTTTAACAAAGGAAAAAAAATACCCATTTTTTTGTAAATAGTTTTGGAATCTTCATTTTTCCATTTTTTTCCCCTAAAATCACTATAGTTTTCCAAAAGCCCAAAAAAATGTAATGGATGTCAAGTTAGATGAATTATGATATTCTTAGGATGAGCATAAAATGTGGATCAATGAAAAACCACCCCGTTTCTGCCTTTTTATAATGATTCGTGAATTAATGCCTCGTTTACTTACAAGTAATTGAAATAAGAAGGAATTTGAACCAAAATCAATCGGAATGAGAATCAATTAAAATGGAAATGTTATTCATTTGATGTTGTCTAAGAGAAATTTTTTGGAATCGAAATTAGAAATTCTTTGATATTATTTATTAAAATTGTCTGGAATCGAAATAGAAACCAAATATATAATAATTACTAATATAATCTTTATTGCTAGCTAATTACAAATATGTTATTGTGCTGACTTTTTAAAACTATTATTATTTTATTGATAGTAAATATTTTTATCGTAACAATTTATTTAATATTAACAAATAGTTAAAATAAATTACATCAACTAAAATAATTTTTATTAGAACAACCAATCTTTTAACATAAAAGATAATTAAATTTTATTGTTGTAGTATTTAATAATAATGAATTATATATTTAAAAAATTATTGATATTAGGTAACAATGATAACGTATAATTAAAAAATTAAATAAAAATTTGTGATATTATATAATAAAATCGTAAAATTTTTATTAGAAGAAAATTTATTAGTAGCATATAAAAAAAGAAATAATAAAAATCTACACTAATTAATTAAAAATTTATAGATCTTTGATTGATGAAAGAGAAATAGAAAAAGTTGTAAAATAATTATTAAAATGGTATGAGGTCCACCGCATAATTGAGATTTATAAGTTTGTAGGAGAAAAATGGGATTAATTCATGAGGTCGTTGTCAATTGTTGTCCTTCGTTGCCAGCCAAAGAGTTTTCAGCGACGAAGAGAGTAGAGGTGGGCCATGACGAGAAGGCAGCAACGACAAGGAACAAATTAACAGCGAACAGTGGCAATCAAAATTAAGCTGCGAACTAAATAAAAATTATTCTAAAAATAAATTGAAAACTAACGGTATTGCTCATTGTATTCATTTCAAATAAACTTACCCAGTTTAAATTCTACACTGAATAATAAAATAATAATATATAATAGCATTTTCCCTCTTTCTTTTCCAAGGCTCCTGCTAGATAAAACGACAACGTTTACTGAATGTCCCGCCAGAAGGGGACTAGTCGCCGATCCATCTAGGGCTTGACGCGGTGGCGGGCACGGTAGGCGAGAGCGGCAACTGTGGAAACCCTAATTGGCCTGTCGATGGCGAAAATATCAGATTTGTGGAGGAGAACACAGCGTGGGCGGCGGACCTTGGCGAGGTCAAGCATCCAAATGCCGTTGCGGATGATGGTGGAACTTGAAACTGTGGATGAAATGGCGGGGGAGGCATCGGACCTTGCTGCTGCTGTGTAGTGAAATTGTTCCAGCAGGATGAGATCAGAGGGCCGAGGGGCGAAAATCCTTGAGGCGGCGGCGGATTTGAATCGGCGGTGGGGTTTGAATTCTGGATGCAACGCATGTAGGCAGAGACGGGGGATTCGGCCGCCGCGTGGACGGTGGGGAGTGGAGGCAAAGGCGAAAGCGGTGGTGCCACTGGCCGGCCGGCGAGGCCGAAATTCACGGCGGTCGAGGGGTGGAAATTGTTAAGATTAGGATTGTTTGGTAGCTGCGGTGGAGGGGGCATGTTGCTGTTTAGAGAAGGAGGGGGACGATTGATAACATGCGCGAGAGGAGGAGGCCGGATTCGTTGGAGGCGGGAGCTTTGGGGCTTAGGAGGGTGAATAGGCGGAGGATTTGAGAACCGCTCGTGAGCCGGCGAGCCCGTAAGCTTCTGAACCACATCTCGGAAGTCATTCTTGTTAATGTTATACACCGGTGGCTGGTGCTGCTGCGCCTGAAGATTCTGTTGCTGCTGCGCCTGAATAGGAGGCGATGCCGATTGAAGCCTGTTTTGGGGATGGTTAAATCTTGGATGACTTTGATTAAGAGGAGCCTCAAAACAGGGCTTTCTCAGCTGGGAAGAAGTGGCCTTAGAGATCTTGTGGGAGAGTTTGCTGAGATTGAGAGAATTGTGGTCTCTTCCTGTGGCACTGCTACTGGTACTGGTCGATTCTCCAGATGCTTGATGACAGCTTTTATCCATAATTTATATTATCTATACAAACAGATCACAGTCCTCACTCTGATTTTTGCTCTCTAATCTATACCAACAGATGGATCAGCCACGGCCACAGGGGCTCACAGCAGACAGCTCTAGGAGTGGTGGGGATGGTGGCCTACGCCTCTCTTCTTCTTGGGGCAGTTGGTGAGTAGGGACACACTCTCTGTGCTGCTCAATATATGTATATATATCATTTCAAGCTTGAAATTTTCAGAACATGGCTGAATGATAGAGCAGTGATATTGACATATTTGATGAAAGCCCTCATTAATTAAAAACGATGGAAACTTTTCCAATCTTCTTCTTCCTTTTATAACCTATTTTGACTGGTTTATTTATTCATTAAAGTTGATTTTCTACTTTACTGATAGGCATTGCCGCATTGGTTGGTATTTTGATATTGTATAATGGTTTGAATTTATAACTCTTGTGGCTTAATGAAAAGGTGTGAAAGCAAAAGAAGTACCATGTCTGTATCCCTTATGGTCTCTGTCTCGCTCTTCTTTTGGTCACTATTATTTGTCTTTCAGTATAATTACAAAAGGGGAAGGGGACATGACCCGTAAAAGAAGGCAAGCAGCTGCCTCTTCTCATTTACTAATATGCTTCTTAATCTAATGGCACTGTTGCTAATTTCGTAATCTAAAGCATGCTAATTGAAAGGTAATCCAATCCCATGTTTTAAAATCAAACCTTACGTCTGCTAATTTGTTGTCTGGTTTCTTTGTGCATGCGAATCAAACTGGAAATCACTGTTGCTGGTCAAAGGTGGAGAATCAGGCAGTGTTCTTTTTGTAGGATAGGAAGTGAGACAAAGCCTGTGTAGATCATCATCATGTTCGTTTACTTTGGACCCATTAGCCGTAAAAGATTCTTTATTTGAAGCGTTTCATATATTTTTTTTCTTTTAATCATTAAATGTGAATTCTAAACTCTTTTTTTCATTACATGATTTGGCAATTATATGTTGTAGAACACATATGGGGACAATGTTATGTATTGGACTTCATCTGATTTGATTGTGCTTTTTGTGTCTAAATGATATCTTTGTTTATTAGGGTGTGTTTGGAGTAATAGAACTTCTATTAAAAAAATTAGGAAAAAAAATGTATGGATAGAGGGAGATTAGCGAGACTGTAAATCTAAGTACTGAGAATAGAGGTTAATTAATTAAGAAAAAGCTCAATATTTTCTGCTTTTTGACAAAATGCTTCAAAGTACTTTTCATCCATTAAAATCACTTTTGATGTTACTAAATATATTCTAAACCTTTAAAATTTCATATGATGTGTTCAAACATATAGTAAAAAATTTCAGAAAAATAAAGTTAATTGAAACTAAGTTGGATTTATGTTGTACTTATTTCCCGACTGAAATCATCCATATTGTTTTTTTTTTCTTATCCTCGTATTTTTTAAACGATTGTTTCCAAAATGTATACTAGTTTGGTACAATATATAATATATAATTTTTTCTTCGGAAATCTCAAATATTGTTTATCAACGTCTAGTACTTCCAAGAGCTGTGTATGACTTTATTTCTCATCCATATCTCATGCTCTACATTTACAACAAAACTTTATAATACATATTTATGGAATTAATGAGATAAGATTTTAAAGAAGAAAATAAAAAATAAGTAGGAATTGCTAAAAAAAAAAACATGTCAATAGAAATTTGAAGATCATATCTATATTTAAAACAAAAAGAAAAATGGAAATTATGTAAGAGCATGAGTTTTATTTCATAGAAGATTGGGTGAAGGGAACAAGGGTGCAGACATTATCAGATAAAGAAGATGAGACCCAAATTGGAAGTTGTGAAGATTCATTGGGAATCTACGAATTCAAAATTAGGATAAAGAGAGAAAAAAGAAAGAAGAAAAATAAAGGAAAAAGAGTAAGACTGGCAACATTATATTGTTGAAAGTTCAAACTAAAAAATCTATTAGGGTTGGTCCACCGAATAATGCAATCATTATTGATGATAACGAAATCCATGACAGTATACTCTAGAAAAAGGGTGGTTTGGTTAAATTATTATTTTGTTAATAGGTGGAGATTATAATTTTTTATCTTTTAATCGCAAGTAAGTGATTAATTTAACTTTTTAATCCGGACGTAAGTTTTATATCCCTTTGTTCTTTACTGTTCTTACAAATTTTATATGGTCCAGTTCAGACTAGTTTGATAACGTTAATATTTCTTGTATCTGTTTCTTTATTTTGAATAAAGAAAAATGAATTGCATGGTCCCAACATCCATGAATTCAAATGTGGTAAAATAATCTTCTTATTTATATTTTGGAACAAAACAAGGTTTTGGAATTGCCTCAATTATATTCCATCAAAGCGGCCACTCAGGCTTTGGTATTTAGGCAAAAATCTGTTTATATAAGTAATTATTTTCATAAAAATTTAAAAGAAAACTTGCTTAGGATTTCTTTGATGAGTTGTACCCCTTTTAGTTGCTAAAATGCTTGCTATTTGATGTAAATCTAACGAGATCCAAAAAGTTCTTACCGAATAAGTTTCATAACATAATTGTTATTATGCCTTCAAAGACTTTGACGGTTCTAAAAAGGAAGATTTTTTCGATGGATATAGTCTCTTTTCCTCGTGCTCAATACCACATTGCAAATGAATTTTATGTTCCACAGGCATCTCTATTTTACACATTCTAATAAATATAATAATTTGATATCATATTTTCTTTTAAAAAAAATTATATTTCAAAGACAGTTGGAGATATGTATATATGATATAAGGAAGATCGAATGTCAGACGTCAATAAAATAAATAAGGTACTTTAACCGCTGAGCTATGTTCATATTGACAATGATCAAAGTAATTACTTGCAAAGAACAATTCAGTTGATAACGAGATCACGTAAAAAGCCTCAACTCCACTTTTTGGGCCCTTATTAAATTTACCGCCCATTATTTGTTTAATTCGGCCCACACGGCCCATTATCTTCAAGGGGAAGGAGGGAAAGGAAAACAGTTACGTGGCAACTTCTAATTGGGGGATCTGTTCTTGCTCCTTCGCCTCTGCTGGAATCCTCTCTAGTTCTCAACCAGTGAGTGGTCAATTTTAACCTAACCATCGAGTTAGTGTTTTCTCTTTCGTTTGCTCTGCCGCCTCTCCACCGTCTCTGATATCGAATCATTGGGTTTGTAGCTGCAACTCAACCGGATTGCTTCTTCTTCTTTCACCCATGGCGGAAGCGCAGAGCGAAAAAGTCCCTTCCTTAGCTGAGGTTTTTTTTTTTTTTTTACAGCTTTCATAATCTCATATTTCTTCGCAAAAGCAAATCCTTGTTTTAGCCTTTTCGCTCCTTCTTTTTGTAATTTTTGTCTGGGTGATATATTTTATTGGTCGATTTACGATTAATCCCGATAGATCGGCTGTTATATGGTAGGAATTCATCAATTATGAAGCTCGTGGTGTTTTTTAAAAAATTGAAGCCCAGTCGTAACCCTGGATTTAGATTCCTTGGTTCCATATGAAATAGTAGTGAGTTTCTTTTTTTTCCTTTTTATTTTTTAAAGATCAAAATGGTTAGTCAAATTTAAAGATCTTTAACAACAAATCTCAACCTTCTGCCTGATTTTGCCTTTGAATGGAAGCTACGCATTATGAATTATAGCAAGATAACATCACAAGTCCGGAAAAAGAAAAAAAAAATCTATTGCTTTTAGGGACGATATATTTGTTTTCCGCCGAAAAAAATAGAGGCTAAGCAAAGCCGATTGTGATGTCGGCGGCGGACTTATGTTCGATTAAAGTTAATCGTTTCACCTAACTGCTCTGTAGAAGAGATAGGAGAAAAGGAACAGACTTGGGCTGCTTGGGCTGCTTGGGTCATCCGTGGAATTAATTATCAGTCAATCGAATTTTCTTAGCTAGAACTCCCAGTTATTAACCGTGTTGGTTCATGTCTCAATTTGTAGTACAAATGAATCTCTGGAGCTCTAATACCTTACAATTTCTCTCTGTTAGTGTGATTTTAGATTGTGAAAGTAGTTTTATCCATCACGGCAAAGTGAGGAGCATTTCTTTCAGCATTTATCGCTCTCGTCTTAGGGTGTCTTCATAAAGCCTGTTCCCTTTGCTTTTACGAAAGTGAATCTGGTAATGCTCAGATTTGAGAGTGAGAATTGAGAATGACTTCTATGTTAATTTGGATTTCAGCGATATGCTTTGAAAGAAAAGGAGGAGAATGTGAAGGTACAAGAGGTGGAGAGCTCAGAAAATCCTGCTCCCGCTAAAGTTGTGAAGAATGAACCACCTGTGGAAGCTGATGTTGATCAAGGCGGTGACAGTGCTCCTGCCGATGAAAACAATGAAGATGCTTCGGCAGCTGCTGCTGTAGATGACTCTGAAACCAATCCTGCTGCTGAAAACGACAGTGGAACTGCTGATCAAGAAAGCAGCGGAGCTGGAGAAGAGGAAAATCAAGAGAGCACAGATGAGCCGTCGGAGATTAAGGTTGCTGACTTTGATAATTTATCAACAATGCTTTTGTTCATTATTGAAATGCATGAGATTAAGGCATCCTGTAGTTATGTGTATACTGTTTTGTTCAATCTTTGGTTGCTCGTATGCAGCTCGAAACAGCACCAGCAGATTTCCGGTTTCCCACTACAAATCAAACTAGGCATTGCTTCACACGCTATATCGAGTTCCATCGGTAATTCTTAATATGTTTTAGTCTACTTATTCGTTGTTTTCTTCATTTCTCGTTCCTTTTCTTCGTTTAGTTGGATTTTATTGACCGTCTGTTATCATCTTTGTGATATGCATACAGATGCACAGCAGCGAAAGGGGAAGGTGCTCCAGAGTGCGACAAGTTTGCGAAATATTACCGTTCTCTTTGCCCAAGTGAATGGGTATGCATTTTTCCCAGTTTTGCTGTCATCTAGTCTGCGTTCTCATATTTTCTTCTTTGAAACTAATTGGCACAAATTGCGAAATCAAAATTTTGGTCAAATGAGTAGTAAAACAATACACGGGTGCTGAATAATTTTAGTGAATTCTGTCGAAATGATAATCGCCATGTTTTTCTATAATTGTTACAGGTGGAGAAGTGGAATGAGCAAAGGGAGAACGGAACCTTCCCAGGTCCACTGTAAGAGTTTGCCACATGCTGCCGTACCCGAGTCATCTCTGGGGAATGTTCTCTTTCAAACAATGAGTTAATAATTATCGGCTGGTTTTGGTGTTTATTCAAATCCATTTGCAAGCAAGTTTTGTTGATGGACGCATTTTTTAACTTGGGTTCTGAATACATGCTAAATCGTTTTCCATACTAAAACCCTGTTTCCTCCAATACCCACATGGAGCCAGAACTCCGGCTGTAATCTTAGATTGCACTGATTGATGTTTCAATGAAGGATTCCAATAATAAGCTGTAGAAATGATCTTTTTATACCCATGGCATGCTTTCTTCGACCCATTTGCCTTGGAGATCGTTTCTAACCACAAAATGAAAAACCTTTCCAAAGGATTAAATTGTTTAGGTTAAAATCAGAGTTGGGTTCTGAGAATTTTCATAAACTCAATCAAACAAATGTGGTTGACACCAAAAACAATAACTTCAAGAGAGTAAAATCCAAGATTGTGTTTTTATTGTAGCAATAAAGCACAATTTACACATCGTTGAAATTGGAATGAAGAAAAAAATATATTGATGCTGGTTAAGCCCTTTCACCACGGATTCTCCTGGCAAGTTGGATATCTTTGGGCATAATCGTAACGCGCTTTGCATGAATGGCGCAGAGGTTGGTGTCTTCAAACAGCCCAACGAGGTAAGCTTCAGCCGCCTCTTGCAAAGCCAACACCGCGTGGCTCTGGAAACGAAGATCTGTCTTGAAATCCTGTGCGATTTCACGAACCAGCCTCTGGAATGGGAGTTTTCGAATTAGAAGCTCGGTGCTCTTCTGGTACTTGCGGATTTCCCTGCATCACAAACAACAAGAACCAATCAATAAAATGGAAACTCATGGCACGAGATTTATATAATCAAGAAACCGAAGAGAACGCATACCGAAGAGCGACCGTCCCTGGGCGGTATCTATGTGGTTTCTTCACACCTCCAGTAGTTGGGGCCGACTTCCGCGCAGCCTGCGATAATATCGATTACAATATGTTAGGTCAAATAACAAATGTGAACTTAGGTTTCCAATCTTCGATTCTCATACCTTGGTAGCGAGCTGCTTTCTGGGAGCTTTACCGCCGGTGGATTTGCGAGCAGTTTGCTTTGTACGAGCCATCTGCAACGATTTTGTGCAAATTAGATATCGTCGCTCAATCAAGCTATACTGCCGAAACAATTTCAAATTCAAGCGCGTGTTGGTTCTGTTTCTTAATTAGATTCAACAGGAACATATATCTACAAATTTTGCCTACTTCTCCTTCTCCACATTCTCTTCAGAAAATTTTACACGAACAACACAATTTCTTCGATTATGTAGGTTTACGAAGATTTAGTCAAAAAAAAAACCTAAAGTTCCAGAAAACTAACTAAATCGAAACAGGAAGGAAAAGTCAACCATTCAAGCATTTTTTAAAAAAAGAAGAAGAGAATTAAGAGGCAAAGAGAAACTAACCTGGATGATGAAGAAGGCCTGGAGAACCGAAGGAAAATTGTCGTCCTCGAATAGATTGGGATTTTTCTTCAAATGCGAATGAATTGGAAAATGGGGGACCGAACCCCTTTATATATGGCTCCCGGTCCTAGCCAAGCTGGTAGCGTATGGCGGCGGATGGTCACGATTCATATTCACTGTGCTTCTTCGTGCTGAATCGGACGGTTTAGAAATTCCTACCGTACGTGGTACGAGTGGATGAATGGACGGTTACGATGCCGCTTTCTCGATCGCCCAACGGATTGTCAAAGTGACGTGGTGGTTTTCTATTGGTAGCGGGACAGTCAAATTTTTTTTGCAGTAGTACTATATTTGAGACGGAAATAATTTAACCTTTCTTATCCTTTTTCTTTTTTTTTTCTTCAAATTTAATTTAATCTTTCTTATTATATTTTATATTAAAAAGTTCAATAACTAAGATTTAGAGTATATTTATTCAGCAGAAGTCGTCTAACTACGTCGATTTCATTATGTATGACTTAGCATTAATCTGAATAACATCATTTGATAATGTAAGATAATACAAGTCATTTGCATTATTTAAACAAGACAATTTAGACGTTGTGTGGTTAGCCACTTTTTGATTACTCATGTCAATTTAATTAAAGGAACCATTCTCATTGAATAATTTTATTTTAATTAGATGATTGGCTTTGTACAAATTTTAGCTCATCATAAAAGACCATATTTTTTTAGAAGCTTATCCTCACCATAATTCCTTCTCATGATGTATATTAGTAATTTTTCATGGTGGCAAATAGACTCCAATCGAAATACTCAGTGAACTCTAGAAACTCTCAAATACAGAAAAAATAGATTTGTAACTTCTAATATTAAGGATCTTTTATTTAAAACGATTTGTCCAAGAATTTCTCGAACACAGACTAATTTCGTTGGAAAATAAGTCATCCGACTCTTGTAACGCTATTAATTGCATTCAAATTTCATATGTCTGCTCATCTTTGTAATGGAAGAGAATGTTACAACTGCCCAAACTGGGCCTCATACAATCGCCTCGAAGTTTTCCAGCCGATAAAAGAGCCAGAGTTGCAATTTGAAAAACAAGTGAAACACTAAAACTAATCATAAAAACTTGGATGAAAAGAATCGTTAAAAATAAAATTAATTTAATTGCTTCAATGCTTTCCACATTATTGCATTAAATTTACTATAACATGAAAACAATTATGCTTATTAACCACCTCCTTCCCCCATTCCCCCAAATGGAGTGACCTCGGAAACTTTTCAAAATTTGTCCAATCTCCTATTACTCCCCTCCCCCTCAGCCTACTCTGAGTAAAGGGGATTGTCCATCAAACCTTGTATACCACCGCCAGCTACCAAAACTCAGGTTATACACACACCATCGTCATCCCCGCCACGCCATAGCTGGCATACCGTAATGATGTACAAACCGGTGACCCCATCAACTGCCTGTACATCTTGCTACAGAAGCATTTTGTCTCGCTATTCGGTTGAACTATCTGAAAATGGAAGTCATATTCCCATTTGACAATTCTCTTTGACATAAACAATCTGGCAAAGGGTTAACGTAAAATGCTTCTTCTGAGCGGAACCTGTCCATGCCCTTGGTTCCTGAAATGGGACCTTTTCTCTTCCTCGCAGAGCCTTGCCTGAGGAAACAGGTTGCAGATAAAAGCGAAATAGAATTATAACTTTTCAGTAACTCTCCTTATAGATGGCTGTTCAAGACCATGAAAATTCGCTCCCACAGTGTAAACATCCTATTAAATAACTAATAAAATGTTAAAAAACACAACTGCTATGCGCATAATACCTTCTTTTGTGCATCTCAATTATTCGGTTGGCCAAATTTTTCCCTTCTCTCATTGTTCCTCGATCAAGTTTGTCAAACAAACGAACAAGCCCTTTCCTGATTGAAAATTATAAGATGACAGAAACGGTGTCAGTGGATGCAATTGGAAGGACGTTAAAGTAGGTGTCATCAAAAGATATTTGTAATGTAACTTTCTTGCCTGTCAGGAGATATTGTTTTCCTATGTCCAAGAAATCGCCGATGACCTTCAACTGCTCTTGCCATATTTCCAGAATATGAAGGAACAAAAACATCACTCTCAACAGACACAATGTAGTCCAGGGCAGCCATCTGAGACGCATGATTTACAAATGGTTCGAGCTCCTCAACAGATGCTAATTTTTCCTGGAAATTTCGGAGAAACAAATAAGCTAATACTGCACAACATACTAGATTAAGCATTTGCTAAACAACAAAAAGATGGTTGGGTAGTGGTGGTGGTAGTGGGCGGCGAAAGGTCCTAAACACAAAACCAAGGACAATCGACAAAATGTCCATTCTTGACTGCCATAAAATTTCAAATTCACAAGAATTGTTTCCTCCTTGGGATATGCCGGCGATATAACAGATTAAATCCAACATGCACTAAATACAGAAAGATTGATAAGGCATATGTCATATGTGGCAGTTCCGTAAGAATCTGTGTGAGAAATCCCAAGACCCACACTTTCAGAAAAATCAGAGATTGTTGAAAATTATCAAATATTAATCTGCGTGATTGTTAGGAAATGGGATTTGAGATTAGCAAATACGTGGAACGTTTGTTGTAACAAAAGTTCTCCATGAAATTTTGAAAAGAACAATACTCAGAGTTATAGTTCATTATAAGAATAAAATTAAGGTGGCCAGGTCCAAAAAGTTACAGTATATGTTGATACCTTGCTCATCAGTAATGGATACCGTGCTTGCAGATCGGACATATGTGAATCACCACCGTAAATCTCTCCAGCTGCAATGTATATGGGAGTATTTGATGGGTAGCCAAGTGCACTAAGAAATATACCAACCTCCTTTGGAGTCAATGGGCAAAACCCTTTGGATCTCTGTTCCAAAGGATCAATCTCCTTTACCTTCCAATAAGAAGTATTCTCTCTGCAAGTGTTTCCCAATCACACCCAAAAGACAAAAGAAGGGGAAAAAAAAGGAAGAAAACAAGAGCAATCAGGCATTTAACTCAACAGATTACCAGTAATACAATTATGCGATGTAACCAAACACGTTAAGGTTATAGAAAGGGGCTTATACCTAATCATCCTTAGCTCATCTGCTTCAGCAGGAGATAAATCATGTGTACATCCACTAAAGGCAAGCATATCCTTCTCAAATCGTAAATGTAGAGCAATATATGGACCATGGGACCTCATTCGATCCACCAGAAACTACAACATACATACATTCATTGTAACTATTTATATTCACCAAAAATTGGGATATGACCACTCCAGCAACAAAATAAAAATAGAGACAGAATATTACTTTCCCCATGGCCTCAATTTTAGGTGCAAAACGGAGGGCTTGATAACAAGCACGGCATCGGAGCCTCTGTATATCGGAAGGTAGATTATTATTTGCCAAGCGTGAATCAGATTTTGCAGCTCGAATGACCTAATGAAAAGTTTTACATTAATTAATGAAAGTAAAATAAAGGGGATTTGCATTAGCAAGATCCAATTGAGGCCGAAATACCTGATATTCTCCCCAAAGGGTAGCTATCTCCTCTTCATAATAATCCATACTAGACCAACTTCTAAAATGCCTCACTGTCTTGGTAGCAGTAGCCAATTCTTTAGGAAGCTTTTTTATCACTTTTACATCCTTATCAAGAGCATTGATAAAATAATCTTCATCAAAAACATCTGAGAAGTTGCTGGAGATTTAACAAATAAAATGAAATCGGTCATGGATGGGGTAATATGACACAAAAGGTGGTGGTGGTGGTGGGGGAATGTGAAAGTATTAAGAAAAAATAAGAATGAAGAAGAAGATACCTAGTGTCCTGCCAAAATGATTGTTTATCAAGTTCTGGAATTACAAGGGTAGCGTTAATGATACGAGCCACAGCTACCATGTCACATATCTGCAATTCAAGAAAGAAAGTGGTTTCGAAAGACCAAAACTTCCACCCAATAATATTATATGGCACATACTGGCTTGGTTATGAAATATTGGAACAAAATAAACCGAAAAGAACCCTAGTCAACAACTAATAAGCTTGCATATGAAAATCTTGAGCATTAATGTGAAAGATACACAAAAGTCAGGACTACATTTTATACTAGAATTTTGAAAGCCCTATATGGATACTGTGGCATCAAAAAGCTTACCAAAAGGTAGCTCTAAAAAGGCATAAATTAAATTAAGGGCTAATTTTGAAAACTTTTATGCACATCATACGAATCTATTTCAATAAGAACTATATTATAGAAATAACAAAGGCTAGATGATGAACAATTGATACTATTATAAAGTAGGAGAGGTTACAGACCCCAGCACGCATTTGATTGAGTCCACCATTGGTATGAACTAGGAGATAACCTTGCGACTTCCCAGGAGCTGTGTAACCAACAGAAGATTTATGAATAAGAACAATAACTTTTGTTTGGAATGGAACAAAGTGAACTTGGCAGCGTCCTTACATGTATAATTGGAACTAGGCTTTACACAAGGTACAAAGTCGCGATTTGATGGAGGCTTCCATAGCTTGTCCAGACTCGAAACCAAGTTTCCACTGCCCAACTGTCAAATCTAAAGGAGTGAAAACATGAAAGGTGCATAACTTCTTATCAATAACGAAATTACATTTGTCAAACTTTCCATAAAAATGAGATTACCCATTTCTACTAATTGCTCAAAAAGTAACGGGTATAAATAAGAAAAGTATAAGACGTTCGGACTCTTCCAGTTTCCACTGATATTTTTGAGTTTTCACCAAATATTAAGGACATTATGCAAATGAATACAAAGACACAATTAAAGAAGTGGAAAAACCTTGCGAGAAGCAACAGGAGCTTTGGACAAATGAGGCGGAACAAGCTCCTGAGTCCAGCTATTCTCGGTGCCCAACCTCTGGTGCTTGAATTCATGTTGCTACATGATTATGAACACAAATACGTTAACAGAAATACTCCAAATCAAAATCCACGCAATCCTCCATTTAAGTAGTTAACAGGGAGAAAACCTAAAACCGCTCCGTCAAACATCTCATGAGTAACCAGTCAACAACACGACTCAAGGTCAAAGAATGCCCTACCTAATCTAATTCAAAATCAAGAATGACACCCGACTGATAGAATTAAAGAAAACAAACATAAAATCGAAATACATTATACACATCCAAAACATAAGAAGTGAAGTTATTTGCTTCCTACGCTCGCTCGTCGAATAAGCACTCTAATCAACTCGAATTCAAACACCAGAACCAGAAATACTTCGCAGCAAAATGTAGAAACAAAACAAAAAAACTGAAGAAACGCAGTTAAAAACATGATCACACGGTAAGAGTGGAGAGAAGAAAAAGAAGAAAATAAAGAGCGATAGTAGAAGTTGAGGGAAAGGAAATGTCACCGCAGGGAGCTTGTGAGAATCGGAGAAGCCAGGGACTTTGGAGGAGGGGAAAAAGTGAAGATGGACAGAAAGCAAGGCTAGTAGCGCTATAAAGCATATGGCGCAGGTGAGCAACTTCCTCAGCTCCACCACCGCTCTCCTCCTCCGCTTCAGCATCTCTACAGTCCTCCGAGCAATGGCCGCGCCGCTTTGAGAACACAACTCTCTGTGGCTGTCTCCGGCGGCGAAGAGATCGGAGCGGCAGAGCGGTGTGTGGTTTTGGTTTTATCGTTGATTCTGGTACGGCAGTCGGCCGCACATCGGCTTATGCGCCTTTTGGGCTTCGTTTTGTTACCAGTTACCAGTACCGCGTTGGGGGACGAAGCTAATTAAATATTAGAATTTAACGAGTCCCTGGGCCCCACGTATTTTTCTCATTTTGGACTCCGAATACCCTTCTATTTTCCCTTTTATTTTTTGTACCTACGACTTCAACTTCAGGGCTGTTCTGGAAAAGGGAAAAAAAGTTTTTTTGTTCTTTATTTTCCAAGCTGTTTTGAATAACCAGCTTTTTATGTAACCGCCATTATTATTATGCATTTAAAACGATTGGTCACAAGTTTAATAATTTCTTATTATACAAAATAATTTAATACATAATCCATACCAACTAAATAAAAGCACAATTCCATCATTTTGGAAAAAATCATAAATTCGACTGCAAGATGCGTGACCTATTGGTTGATTTATTATTTAACATGATACCAAAACACGAAGTCATCCATTCGAACTCTGAAAAAGGCTTTCCATGTCATTTCCATTTAGGTCCGATTCGAAGCGCTCTGAATCGAGGATTTAATATTCTTGAACTCAGCCCTCCGATATCATTCATTTTCCAACTATTAACTTAAATTGATGGGTAGGTTAGTAATTTAACCAAATATTCCTCGTATTAAACAAGTTGCAATTTTTTTTTATTATTGTATAGAACATAACATTATAACTCTGACGTGAGGTGAAGATTCAAACTTTAATGTGTGGAAAAAAATTGATAACTTTAGACTATGCTAAGATTAGTGGTTCCTGATCATTTAAGAAACAAAGGTGTGTATAAAGAAGTGATTAATAGTAATAATAATCCGTAGTTATTTATATTAATGTAAAAAATAAAAATGAATGAAAGCAGGTTTACTTTATAGTTTATATGCGTGGGTGAAAATTTAAACTCACTACCTTTTAGTGTAAGAAAGATGTCTTATGCAATTAAGTTACTCTCGATCTCGATTTAAATACCCGAAAAATGGATAAATTTAATAGGAGGGTATGTGAAGATGAACTGTTGGACATGTTTGGTCGTGCCATTAAAGGAGAAATTGACAAAAAAAAAAAAAAAAAAAAAAAAAAGGAGCCAATCCAGTGGCAGTGTTTGAAATTGAGAGCTCGTGAATGGTTTCCATCTTGCTTCCCACTTCTTTTGTAAGGCAATAATAATACAATACCTAACCCCCCATTCTATCCTTCCCACTATGCACTCACATTCTATGTACTGAAAAAGGCAAATTCAAAAAGCTGCTATGAATTGCTCTACTTTTCAAATTTCAATTATTTAATGAGATTTTTTTTTTATTGCAGCTTTGTTTTATTAAATCAGCTGTCACATTGTAACATTTTGTTGATTAATCAAAGTACATTGCACATTACAGCATGAAAATTCATAAATTTTAAGATAGTTGTTTTTCCTCATGTGTTAATAATCTTCTTCTTATTTAACCTATACCAGATTTTTTATCATAGTCTCATTCTCAGCATAAGAGTTTAATTAATAAAATGTTAAAATGTTAGTTGAGGTGCATATAAGTTGGCTCGAACAATCGTCTATGTAAAAAATAAATAAAACGGAAGTTTTAAACAATAAAAATCAAATAAGAAAAAGAAAAAGGACAAAGAGAGATGGGGAATAGTCGGAAATCCGTGAGGTAACAAAAAGGGTTGAGCGGTGACATGAATTATAGGTTAGGGCCTGCTTGTTTGTGTGTCGTTTGTCACATTCGCTAAAATACTTTAAGGCAAAGAATAAGATCACACTGTCCCTCGAGTAATTTTAATAATGAACTTAAAACTGAGGCCCTCTCTCTTTCCCTTTTTTTTCATCATTTTTCTTTTGGTTTTTGTTCATCAGTATTGGGTTTTTTCATATATGCATATAGGAAGTGGGAACTCACCAACTTCTTTGTACATGATAAATAGTTTTGAAATTATTAAAATTTCGAGGAGTATACAACTGAAATCTCACATGGTGCATTGCGAGTTTTGAATATTGGGGTAGGCACGATACATTCTAAGTCTATAATTTAACTTGAAGTGTTTAATGTCAAAGCAAGCATAACTCACGGTAGTAGACATATACATCAAACCAAGAGGTTGTGAGTTTGAATCCTCTCTCCAACACGTTGTAAAAAAAAAAAAAAAAAATTGAAGTGTTTAATTTAGAGTTTGTAATTTAAAGAATAAATATAAATAATTAATTAGGTAGTGATTTGGGAAGTCTACTCCACCTAACTCCGGGTTTCACAAATACGTGTGCCAAACACCTCAAGAGAATGTGCGTACAAATTTTTGTTAGATTCTTATATTTTCAATGTATGATCCTTAACGTTCCTTCAAGATGGTAGTTTTGACTCATCAATAATTTTGGTCCAGATTTTTTTTTAACCGGATGATCGTTTGAACTTGATTGAGCACTAATACAATATAAACATGGATTTCTATCTCAAGCAATTAACAATGAGAAAAGTATATAAGCAATGTATATTATAAACCTTTGTTATATCCTTTGTATTTTCAATGTTGGATTCTTAACACTTCTCTCATCGTATTCGGTATCGCTTGTAAACACGAACATCTCTTTTAGTAGCTAAGTCATATCTTTGTTAACTCCTAATTCTCTAAGGGTAATATATTTAAATCTTCCTCCCATCTTTATTATTTAATATTCTAAAAAGAATTTTTTTAAGTCGTTTAATAAATTACTAAATTTATAGGGCGGGGTATAATAAACCAATTTTAGAAAAATGTTTAATAAGTTTTTATCCATTCAAGTTTTGTGTCTATTTAGTTTTTATTTATAAAAATAAATAAAAATGAGTAAAAAACCTATTTAATATAAAAATTTTGTTTAAAGAATTAGGAAATACTTTTTAAATTTTATGAACAAACTTATAATTTGATCCATTAATTATATGGTAAGATTTATTTATTTATTTAATACAATTGCTTATATGGTTATAAAATTCGACATTAGTAAAACAAAAAAAAGAGGAGGGGAAACTGGGAAAAGAAGAACTAAATTTCAATGTCAAAGGATTAATTTAATCACAGGCGTTAACCAATAGACATCAACTAATACCATAAAAGAGAAAGTAAAGCATTGCTTTTAGTATTGAAAATGCTTTACTTTCAATAGCCCCTTTTTTAATTAAAGGCCAAATCACGTGATTAGAACATATTTTACAGCCCGATCTTTCTCTTCCTTATTTAATATATTTTTCCCATTCGTTTTCTTGACTTTCAACACAGAATTTCTCTTTATTAAAAAGCCCAATGTTCTTTTTCTTTATACGTGTTTCACAGGCAAAGCATCAGATCTCGGTCTGGATACGTGGCGTGATCCGGTTGGTTCGACAAGCTACAAATTCCAACATTGGACTCTAGATAATTTGAAAAAATGGGTCATGAATGAGGAAACGCATATTAAAAAAAGACAAATCAAATCATGAAGTAAAAAAAAAAAAAAAAGTGTAAGCTGTGTACGTGGCGTAATATCGCTGCTCTATTGGTGATCATCATGAAGACTTGTGGGGCCGTATTTGTCGGACACTCCTCCATTGACGGCCAACAGTGCCCATCAAGTAAAGAACAAGCCACATGCACATTAAAAAACACCCAAAAATAAAAATAACGTACCAAAATTTCTTGGCTTTGTTTACGTTACGGAGAAATTAAATGAAAGTCGAAAACTAGTTTACAACTTCCATATGCCCATTTGAATGATTTCTAGCTGAGTAAAAACGTGACCTAGTTTGCTTACGATAATAATTGAAAAAATTAGTGAAAATGCCACCGAGTACATAGATAAAGCGTAATGAAAATATTAAATTTTTATTAAATGAGAATGTCAAATTGACTTATGTCAGCTCGTTCACTCTATCAAGATGGAGCCAAAATTAGAATATAACTTCAAATTTTTTTATTCCACTATTATTAAAATAGTTGATTTTGGGTTGAAATTAGACTAAATTATTGGTTTGATTTAAATTTCTAAAATAAGTTCAATTCTATCCAAAATCTATACCAACCAATTGAGATTGGTCCTTTGACAAACCGACTTGACATGCTACCACGGAGGGCTCAATCAATCAGATTAGTGATACTTGTTTTCTTTTTGGGCATTTAGTAATGATTATGCAAATATACGATTGCAATTACATAATTAATTGGTTGATGCATCAAATCGTGTGTCAAAAATCTTAATGAATATCGTGCATTTGTGAGCACCCAATATATTATGGCATGAGTGTAGGGCAGTGCCAGATTGTTTTTTGTTAGAATTTATCACTTAGAGAGTTAGTTGTTAAGTACACACCAGATTGAAATTGAAACCAAATTGGACTACGCCCCACTTACATCAGAACCAAACGAGTGGACCAGAAAGAAACATCGGCTTCTAATCTGGAATCTGTTTTCAATTTCAAAAATTGCTCAATTAGAAAACCAAGTGCTTTTATGTTTTAAGTGACCATTCTTATTTTGTTCACCATAACCTCATAACTTTCCTTTTGCCTTTTTATATGTATTTCAATCTCTAATATGATATTGGCCCAGTCCGATCGACCGCATACTGTTTTTAGGCCCAGAATCCAACTGGGCCTGGGCTTCTAGTACAGTCCGCACAGAGAAGAAACTGAACATGTTTCTAGCCCATCAGGCCCAATCGTACAATTCCTTAACCATAAACATCGCATTAAAATTCATTATATTACATGAAGATTAGTGATGCATTTTATTTTCACCAACTACATCTTGAATCATGGGCAGTCATGCTGAGTCGAAACATGAGATATGTTAGGCTGAACCCAGTTCTGTACAGTAAATATTAGTCAAGTAGACTTAGTCAAAATATGCTAACCTAGAGAATTTGGATGTTCGAAATGAGTTGAAAAGCCTCTTGGAAATGAAAGACCTACAACATTCTAACGCTCAAGTCAGTTATAGTTCGATCTTAAGAAAGCGATCGAACGATATCTGACTGAAGAGTGAAGTGTCCTATTTATAAGTTAGGGTATCCGACATACAGTTGAGCATGCGAGTCGAAGGTTGGTCTATCGTGCGTGCATGATCAAGGTAGGTAGACCTTCACCCAATTTCAAATCTTCCTATCCATGCATCTAGTTAAGTGTTCAAGATTGTTCATGTAGAAAGATGATCATTAGGGGTAGATCTACTAGTATGTAGAATCTTCGTCCTCTACGTGGTAGGACGTCGCATCAAATTCAACACATATTATGATCCATACATTTCGACCCGAAATTATTAAAACAAGAGTAAGAGATCCAATCATCGATTTCGATTTCGTAGAGGATTATAAAAGTTTTGGGGGAGAGGTATTAATGGAGGAGATGGAAAAGAAGGGGAGTGTATAGCTTAGCTGGAGCAAGGCTGTGAGGGAGAGGGAGAGATTATAAAATTGGAATTCCGAGGAAATTGAATTTGGAGGACAAACGAAAACAGTGGGAAGTGTACGATAAGTATAACTGTGGATAAATTCCAGTGCAAGGACAGCGACAATCCAGCTAAACAGCCATTTCCCAACCAAATAATATTAATATTATATATTTCCTCTCTTTTTATTTTTAGAAATAAATTCTCAGGGCAGACTGTACACTGTACTTACTGAGTGAATCAAGGAGATTGTAGCGGTGGTATTGGTATGCTGACATTTTTTCTCTCCTTTTTTTTTTAAATATAATTAAATGAACTTTTTCCAACATTTAAATAATTAACAAACTTTTAGGGTTTTATTTTGGTGTTAGTTGAGTGCTGATCTTTTAGTAGGAGTTTAATTTTAATCGAGTTTAGGTTTTTATATTATTATTAAGTTTAGACGTTTATATGACTTGACTTTGATTGTTTTATTAATTGAATTTTATGTAATTAATTGGTTGGGTACTTTTCTAATTGAGTATTCTTATATTGTAGGGATATTTAGGAAAAATTTCATGTGTGTAAAGATTAGGTAAAAACCCCTTTCTAAAAGTATATGGAAAAACTGTCGAGTGAAGTTTCCAAGAACTTGGATTCACGGTCTCCACTAATTGGATGAACAATTTTAATTTGGATTTGATTTCACTCTCTGATTAATCTTTTCGAAAATATTTTTAAAGATTTGTTGACAATCAATCCAAGAGAAATATAATTAAAATTAAATTGTGTTTTTCTTAGTATTTTCATTCTCTTTAAATAAATTAAGGAAATTGGATAAACATAGTTAGGAAGAAATTAAATGTAGATATCGTATAATTTTTTTATGCAATAAATTAAACTAGATCCCATAATATTTCTACTTCAAGCAAAAAACTATACCTTGTTGGGTCTGTAAGAAAAATGCAAACAAAGTCTCACGTTGACTAGACTAAGAAGTGATTGTGATATATAAGACAAGACAATTATCTCCATTGATATGAGACATTTTGGGTGAAACAAAAAAACAAAACCCGCTATGCTCAAAGTAGATAATATCATATAATTGTAGAGATATGTAACCTATCTAATAAATAATAAAATCTTTAAGTTCTCTGGAATTCTATATTTCTTCTTTTAAGATTGTGAACTATTTACGTTTTTCCTCAATTTTCATAAAATCTACTAGGATTTCTGTTATACATGTTATATCTTCCATGTCTATGAATCTTATTACAAATTCATTACACAACTACAACTGCAACTACATGAACTTAGGGAAGCTTTTTACAAAACTACATATTTTATGACCCAAAAGACAAAATATTTGAACGTATATAGATTAAAGTAAAATGAAAGTGGAAAAAAACCAAATAACAATAATTAAACAATCAAGCTCAACATGTGTTTTCAGCCAAAGTTTGGTTCTAATTATAGGTAACGGTACAATAAAATGTTAATGCCATATATATATATATATATATATATATATATATATATATTTGTAAAAGCAAAACAGAAAGAGCTTGGTGAAATCATGACCTTTAAATTAAATCATAAATACTTTTTTAGTAGTAAGAATGGAATGGAATATGAATTCTGTTTATTGTTTTCATTTCAGATCGATTCTGGATTCAGTGTTGTTTTTAAAATTTCTACTCTTTGGAATTCTGAAAACATTAAAAAATCTCAGGTCGGAATCCCCTTTATGGAACTAAAAAGAAAAAAAAACAACTCTCTAATTAACACATAAAAAAATGAAAAAATTCAACAAACCAAAAGAATATATAATGGGACCTGTTTTTGTTTGGAAGTTTTTGGTTCTCAAAGCAAAGATAATGGAAGAAACATAAATATCTTGTTTTGGCTTAATTAGGCATTTGATCATTGTCTGGTTTCACCCTTCCTCTCATAATTAAAAAAAGTTATTAGCTAAGCTAGATGGATCTATATATATCAGAAAATTAAGCAATAAAATAACAATTAATTATTGTAATATTGTTGAGTAGGTGGCTAGGTAGCAACTATGTGATGATGATGATGATCTGTTGTAGTAGAAGCCGAACGCCTCAAAGTTTGTTCCTTCCCTCTCCGATTCACCACCAACTTGGACCACAACCCATCAGCCAGAGATCTACTGCTACTCAACAAATTATTAGCACTTGATCTTCTCTTGAACAAGCTGGACATGCCCGAAATCGACCTCTTTCTTCTAATTATGGTAGGTGGAGAAGAGCACGAAGAAGCCGACGATGCTGAAGAATAACAAGACGATACAGAAGACAACGAAGAAGAGGAGCCTGAACATGCTATTTTAGGCGCAGTGGAGCCATGATAGTCTGTATTCAACAATTGAGACAGCTTTTCTCTCAGACATAGCGAGCACACTCCTGGCGACTGCTGGTGTTTTGGGTGCTTCCGGCACCGACCACCGCCGCCGATGCTGGATTTCCTTGCCCTTGCCATTGCCGCCGCCGCATGGTCCTTTAGTTTCCTCAAATTCTTGGCCATTGCTGTTGTTGGATCATTTTAAAATTATCAATTCTGCTGCTGCTGCTGCTCTCTCTTTTTCGCTGTTGGCGAGTGAGATGATAATATATATATAGATATACGTAAAGAAGGAGACTTTTTTTTAAAGAAAGAAAAAAGTGGAAAGTGGGTGCACTTCCGGGATCTTTCGTGGGCAATTTCTTCGGCTTTTCTGAAAATGGGAGTTTTGACGGCTTGTGTACACAAGTTGCCTAAATTAAACACCAAAATATGAACAGCTGTGATTCGACCAGAGGGTTTTGGTGGGGGCTAACTTCCGCTATTGGGAATTCAATTCATCCGGTTCGGCCCGACCGGTGGTGGGCCCGGAGCTGGAGATTGATGTTCTATTTTATTAATGTAGAAAATAAATGCAACAGCAACAGCTTTTGTTATTTTCTTCTCTCTCTTGTTTGGTTGGGCGGCGTGAGGATTTAATAATGTCGCTAACGGAAAATATGGAAGATAACGTTACACAGCCAAACGATGTCGTACACTGAATATAAACTTTAATTAAATGGAAATGTCGGTTGGGTTAATATTTTAAGAATTGGGAGTAAAAAAGATATCAAATTAAGAAGATCACCATATATTATATTCTTTGGTTGAGATGTCAATGCTCAGATTTCTAAGACATGGGGTTGTGGAGGGCCTGTCCTTGAGTCCTTGCCATTTGGCATTTGGCAATACAAGATCTTCTATGATCTGTCGTCCTTGTTACCCATTTTCAATTTTGGCATTTTTTCTTTTACTATTACATGTCCGCAGAAGAAAAGTTTTCAATTTTTGAACAACGCAAGTTTTGGATAATTATTATTGTTTCTCATTTCTAATTTTTAAGAAACACGCTTTTTAAAGGGCAAAATCGAAGTTTTTATTTTTAAATTGAACATGTAATTTAAACCATTATTTCAAATTTTTAGTGATTGAAAAATAAGAAATGATTTGTTATTTTTTTTAATAAAATAAACAATTATCAAATGCAATTATGTTTCTATTTATTAAAAATGATAAATAAAAAATGAAAACCATCATTTCTAGATAAGAAGATGATCAAGTTCAAAAAGCCGACTTAGTGGTATATATGCTAGTTTAGGCGGATCCTAAAATAAATTTGCAACACCGGTGAATTTTAACTTATAAAAGTACGTAATTTGGAGTATAATTATTCATTAAAATCTTTGGATTGCGACAAGAGAATAATCCTATTGTTTAAAGGGATAACATACATTGATTTGCATATATAATATAATAATAGTTAATAATGTGAGAATCAGTTAACTGAATCATATACAATATGATTTTATATATATCTTAATCTATGTAATAAGGTGAAGGGTCATGTGATAATTTGAAAACCAAAGTAGCTAAGGTTATGTCCAAGGCAAGAAAGCGGTTGAGAAGTTGATGATATATGCTCTCACACGTGTTCTATTGGTGCTTTAACACGTGTTTTTACACATAATATGTGTCCAGCTGGACTGTGTTATTGGTTGAACAGTTGTTTTGGATACATACAACCCAATAGAGACAAATACTTTCATATGTTTTTCATTGTACGCTACACTTTTCTTTGTGCCAAAAAGGAGAATATGCTGTTCTGCTGCAGCATTTGCGTGTGGTGCCATAAAAAGATCAATAGTTTGAAAGGTACTTAATTAATCTAAATTCTCATAATCATAATAATAGCAAAATTAAGAGAACAACAATCAACACTAGTCAAAATTAATAAAAGAATATTGCAGTGTGACATCTCACCATCAAGGCTCAATCATTTACTATACTAGCTCATATATATTTTTAAGGAGTATTTCATTTAGATTATCAAGTGGGTATTGGTGTTAAGAGTACAAGAAGTGCCAACAAAATCTCTCCTATTAACATAGGTGAGGATAATTATCTCAATTAATTTGAAATCTTTTTGGTAAAGCTAATCGTAAAGCCATGAGAGTTTTATGTCAAAAGTTGACGATATTGTATTATCGTGGAGATATTTGAAACGGGTATGTTGTCATTTAACACTTGTTTAGGCTTAGGATCAAAGCTGGCGAAAAAAGATAAAATAAAAAAGGAGGGGTGGCGGGAAGAAGAATATAATTAATATTAAAAAAAAAAGGTGGGTGACAGAAAAGATTCAGATGGGAGTACTAGTTTTGGTCTGCAAATCTGTGACACGCGGAGAAGCAAGTCCAGTCCTCCATTCAAATTCTATGGATCTGATCTGATTCCTTCCAACCTGTTCTCAATTTTTAATCCCACATAAAAACTTGTTCTTATTTAACATATGGCTTGAATTTTGTTTTTTTACTTTCTATTGATCATTCCGAATCAATTTGTTTATGCGTGAAGTTTGTAACAACCTCTAAGTTATTCTAATAATTAAAGATTTGCAAAATCCCCATATTTCACTGAAAATAAGAAAAAGGGGAAAAATGAATATTAGCTTTAACAATTGCAATTTCAAACCCCCTTTTGTAATTTGAATGGAACCTATCAAAACAGCTTCAAACCAAAGACACATTTTCAAATTTCAGGAGATGCATCCATATATACATGTAAATAAACGTTGCACATAATTACAAAAATTAAGTAGCCAATTGCGTCAAGTACCAATGATACAAGTCACAGGACATATCCTAAAAGCTTTGTCCAAATTGGCAGCTTCAAAATTTGTGGTCGGATATTCTCATATTCATTTTAATTATAAATGTATTATTGTCAAAGCCTATATTCTAATTTAGGTCACGGTGAGGAAATTTTCGAGGTTCCTAAATTGCTAATGGCGTCCAATTCTTCAAATAGGTGGAGGAGGGAAAGCAACGGATTTAAAACTTCATTGCAGATTGGAGAGGAAGAATATGATATCACTAAAACAACCATTGAAATGAAAGCAAAGGTTTGTTGAAGGGTGGAATTCCACGCCTATAAAAAAAAATTTAAGATGGTTGTTGGTTAAAAGACTTCAATCTTAAACTCCAACGGGTGATCATCCTAGTGGGTAGCCGTTTTGCTAAAAAAAAATTGAAGATGGTTGTTGTTTTCAACTTAGAGATTGTGAACTTGATCTCCCAAGTCGAACTCAAGACGGTGCATAACATAGGGTTCTAACTCAAGATCACACCATGGGCGACTGAAATTGATGGAGTTCCTAAAAGCCAACACCGCCCAAACCTAATTTTTATGTATCATATCAACTGTATTATATTTAACAATATTTTCAGAATATTTCAATTTATACTATCCAGGTGTCTATATTAAGAGTTTTGAAATTAAAGAGAGAAATTTGTAATTTAGGAAAATAAATACAACGTCCATAAAGGACACAAACAAAACAAAGAAGTAAAATTTTCACAAAAGCTGGCACTGCCTCCATCCTGGCCAGGGGCCACGTACATGGAGTGGACATCCTAGAACACAGTCAAATCAACAAGGCGGCGGCCCAAGCGCTTACCACCGCCGCAAACGCCGAGATACCACTCGCCGAAGACGCCTCCACCGGAACCTTGGACGTCGGAGAGTTGATCACTGAGGGTGAGCCGGTGTCTTTGGATGGCGTTGTGGGAGCACCACCGCCTTCAAGAGGA
Organism: Momordica charantia; assembly: GCF_013281855.1. NCBI lineage: Eukaryota > Viridiplantae > Streptophyta > Magnoliopsida > Cucurbitales > Cucurbitaceae > Momordica > Momordica charantia. The sequence goes on from NW_028275166.1 coordinate 1,567,761, forward strand.
GTTGGTGCTGTTGACGGCGGAGCCCCATCTCCATTTCCATCTCCGGTTGGGGCTGGGGTTGCTGATGGCGTTGCTCCGGCGTCGGCAGCCGTGACAGGCACAGCCAATTTCATGCCGTTCCCACAGTGGCCAAATGCACCGCAAATGAAGTAATGAGTGCCTGGCTTGTTGAGAGCGATGGTGGTGGAGCCAGTGCTGTCGCTGCTAATGGAATTGCCGGCGGTGCAGGAGTTATAGTCACTCGCACTCACCTCGTCCACCGTGTGCCCACCTCCATAATTGAACTCTGCCACATCAAAAACACACCTGGATCACACATCAACTGCATATATATATATATATATATATATATCTATATATTTCAGGACATACCCGCCAAAAATTGAGTACTAAAACTTTACACATTATTCATATTGTTTATTTATGTATAATCTTTTTAGGAAAATATTTAGGTCCTGGTCTTGACCACTACGGAGCATTTGATGACTAAGGGAGGAATACAAAAAAGTAAAGAATGTTTTAAAAAGAGGAGTAATCAATTTTTCAACGGTGGTAAAACTTAAATATTTTCCATTTTTTTATCATAAAAAATTAGCACAAATTCCAATTTTGAAGAACAATCATTTCCTACTCATTGGGCATGAAAAAATTATTACGGTCTATTATTAAATTTTGAGAGAGAGAAATAAACACGACAAGAGGCAATTATCTCTTTCCTTTCTTTTAAGTGGATTCCTAAGACATGATATCGAACTAATTGACTTACTGAGGCTGTCTCCAACAGTGAATGTCTTCCCGGAAGTCCAAGAGGTGTAATCGACACCGGAGGCCCAACCGGCAGCATCGCCGATGGTGTAGACTGTGGCAAAGCTTGGCACAGCCAAAGAAATGAGAAAGATTACTAAACCCAAAAATGCTGCCATATTGTATTTGTTTCAGAGCTGGAAGAGAAAAGAGGGTTTTTGGTGGGTTTGAAGTTGAATTAATAAGGGGAAAGGGAGGGAGGTTATTTATAAATACAAGTGGAAGTAGTAGGAATTGGAGTGGGTGAAGCTTGGTCCAGTTAGGTTCTTCAATCATGTATACTAGTGTTTGATTTTGGAAAGTATTCTTCAAAAGGCTCACTTCAAAAAACAACATTTGAAACTATTTGGTACACAATAACCAGTATATACACTATACAATTATGCAATCATTTTTTTTGGTTTTGTGGGGGGACAAAAGGCAAAGGCACCCTCTCACTTTTGAAGTTGGGCATGGCACACGGCTGCGCTGTCTCTAGCTATAATTAGAAATTACATAAACAATTTAAGGTCATATCATGATGAATAGTAGTGGAATTACAATTACTGTAAATTAAGTTCCAAAGAGGAAATATAATGGGCTCGTGTCCCTGCAGAAAGCCATTTGGGAGTTGGTAATGAAGTAGGTGGGTCTCACCACACCACCAAATTCCTAACGCACCAACAACTTTGCACCAAAAAGAATCTCTCTTGTGTTAGCTACTTAAAATCTGGGATTAGTTCAACCAAAGTGGGTTTCATTATTTGGGCTTCCCTCCTCGATCCCACGCCACCAACTTCCCCTTCCCCTCCCAAGCTTTGACAGATTATATAATATCATTTGTCCATTTGTCTCCCAAGATGGATGATTTGATATTATTAGATATATGAAAATATATAATAGTTACGAGAGTGACAAACGTACTGTAACAACTACATTGAATAATTTTTCGACAACGTAAAAAACGTTGTAGCTTAAGACTTCAGAACAACGTGATTTTATGCGTACATTGATTTGTGCTTGCATTTTGAGCTCGAGACGAGAAGAATCCCCCATTGTCGAGCTTCTTATTAATTCTTTCAAAAAGTAACAAAAAGGTTGCTGGGGTGAATAGTGTTCTAATATTGCTCATCATAAATATATATATATCTAACTATTATTTAGAGGGGTATAATATAGATGCCTAACTATTTAAATCACAAGTAAATTAGCCATAGAATATATGAGGCGATTCAATCTCAATGCTATGAATTTATAGGTAAGTCTCTTTGATCTCAATCAAATTTATATGATTTGCTAGGAGTACCACACATGCAACATTCAACAATATGCATATTATTGTCATTGATAACCTCGATGAATTACAAGAATATATCTAATGAAAAGAAGTTAAAACTTGAAGTTTTAAAATTGAAAATTTAAAAACAATACGAACCAAATCGAAAACAAAAAAAGCATAAACACGTACTTATTATATTTACAGTTGAACCCAAAAAAATATATCATTAAATCATTATGAGAAGAGAACCCTGGAGGGACGATGTTTTGTTGGATCGAAGGCGCAATCAATCGTCCGAGTCAGACTGTTCTCCGCCATGTAACTGCAAAAGCCAAAGACCAATGACATATAATAATATAATTTGATGGTTCTAAAATTTCAGTCCGACTTGGAAGTAATAATATACAGAAATAATTTAAGCATATAAATAAAAAAGAAGAATAATAGAAAACAAGACAATAATTAGAAAATGCTTAGAGAAGTCAATAGTTGTGTTTGTGTATTTATTTTTCTTAACCTTCACAGAGGCATAGTCACTACTGGCTGGTGGTTTCCCTCCACAACGTCGTTGGCTTCCTTCTTCATGGGACGTCGACGTTTGATCTTCCATCAGATAATCGATTTGTTCGTTTAAGAATTTTACCTTTAAAAAATTAAGAAAAAAGAAAGATAAATACTATTGTTCAGAAGTTTATATGTAAATTGAATTAAATTTTAAATTTTTGGGTTGATTAATGGTGTTTGATATGACATTAGAGGAGTAGGTTCTGTATTGTATTCTTCATTTCCTCTCAATTTATATTCATTTACACTACACTTATTAGGTCTCGTGAGAATTTCCAATCGCCAGTTAAAAATATTATTATTTCATATATCATTATGAGTCCGTTTTTGAACATTTATTGATTATAAAGAGTAGAGTTAATTAATGATCTTTTTTAATGTTTATAAATTTCTTTTGGTTGACAAGATTGTGCTGAAAGAAATCTGACCTCTTCTTGAGCTGTACGGAGGAGGAGCTGGAGTTCTTCCTTGTTTTTCTCAAGTTCCTTAATTTTAGCAGCCAGAGACAGAGCTTTCTGAGTTGCAGGGCTTAAGCTACAGTAAATGATTAATCTTGATTTTCAATTCCATCGCAAGGGCTTGAGAAAGAAGATCAAGAATTAATAATTAAATCCGAAAAGAGTAGCGATTTTTAGTTTGTAATTACCTGTTGGACAAGTAGAGCAATCTTCGACACGAACTGTAGCCTGCGTTGTGTAACAAGAACTCTGCAGCAGGAGCCTCTGTTTCCCCAATAAAAGCGGCCAAAAACAGAGTCAACCAAATCCTCCTCCATGGAAGATGAATGAAACTGCAAGAAATCACACACATTACGGAGGCCGAAATTGGAGAACAATTTGGTTGATTGATTTTTACCTTTCGCGTTTGGTATTGATTCTGGAAGAAATACAAATCGTCCGTTAATTCGTTCATCTCCTGTTCCAATTCACGCACACGAGCCGTTTCTTCGTTGGCGCGATCGACGGCCATCTTCAATTTGTTGGCAAAGGCTTTCAGTTTCTTGCATTGCAGAGTCAGAGCCGAATTCTCCTCTGAGAGGTCTCCGTTTTTCTCAATTGCCTTCTTCAACGCCTGCGCACTCAACTTGGCCTCCGCCTAAAAAACGACATTATTATTGGCAATGCCAATTAATGGTGTCAAGAAATTGAAAAGAAAAGATTAAAAACCTTGGAACTTTGGGCTGCGAGGATTTGGTGGTTTAATTTAGATTGCAAGGAGAGGCATTGAACGCGAAGGTGTTGCTGTGCGGCTTCGGAGGCGACGAGTTTCAATTCCAGTGTGTGTTTGGAGACGGGAAGGCCGAGAGAATGGTAGATTGATTCTTTGATGTAATCGTCGATTTCTTGGGGAATGTTACTCATTTTCTTGGCTACTTACAGTTACAGTTACAGTTACAGTCACAATTAGAGAGTGGGAAAATTTGGCAAGAACAGGAATTAGTAGCGGATACTACTGCCTGCCGCTGCGGGCTTTTCAATTTAAAGAGGGAATGTTTTCCGGCGCCGAATTCTAAGGAGTCAGGGGCCCGCAGGATATTCAAAAAAGTTATTATGAAATTCAAATCAAACACCATTTTGATTTTGTGTATATAATGTAATTAGAATTACTTTTCATCTTTTTTTTTATTATTATTATTTATCGTTGAAGTTTTAAGATGTTTATTTTAGTTTTTGAATTTAAACAAAAATAGCAATTTGGGTCATTTTTATTATTTCCTCACCATAAAATATGTGACTTCCATATTTGTTAATGTCAATCCAACCATAGTTAATTCTCATTCGACATCTATTTTTTAGAAGTGAAATAACGATAAGGGTAATATTTTTTATTTTTCAAAATTTTGGATTAAAAAACACATTTTGATAGTAACTTTAAGCTTCTAGAATAAAAATAGAATAAATATGAAATTTGAAAAACTAAAATAGATATTTTGAAAGTGGTATGAAAAAGGCAAATAAACCTTAAAAAAAGAACATTTTGAAAATCTAGTGCCCAACCCAAAAATAATTCTGAAAGTTAGGCTAAAATGAGATTTCAAGCTTAATTTTTTTTACCAACTATTTTATTAGTTACATATATTAGGTTAAATTTCTTATTATTAATATTTTTTGTTTGTAAACTTAAGGTTAAGTTAAATTACAAATTCAACCACTAAACATGGATAGTTTGCCCTATTTAGCACGTAAAGTTTCAAACTGAAATTTTCAGCCTAACATTTTTTCAAACATGAATATTTTTTTTTTTTTTTTTTTTTTTGCATAATTAGCATAACATTTTTTTTCTTCCATAAGTAGCTTATGGGTCCTTGGTTACTTTTTAGTACAATGTAGGTCCTTACCTTTGAAAGTAGATATAATCAAACTATACAATTTATATCATTTAAGAGATTGCTCGCTTCTTCCCGTAGGGCTTACTTTTGATCCTTCTTTTGCTGTGCGTCTTCTTCTTCTTTTGTTTCTCCATTTTTCTTAAAAGATGAAATCACCTTGTCTTCCACTTCCTCAATCTGTGATTTTAATTCAGAAGAAATCTCATTACAAAAAAAAATATGTATTTAAAAGTCGAATAAATTAAATGGTTAATATAGGTGCAAAACCTAAACCCTACCTGTTATTAATTGTCACATTAATAACCTAATAAATCAACGGTCAAATTTATATCCAACAAGTTAATTATGTTAACCATTAAAACACAGACGGAGAGCTAAACTATGAAAACCCCACCCTAAAGAAATTTGAACAGACAGAGACTGAAATTTTTGGTAAATGCCAAATTGTCCTTTTCTTTTCAAAAAGTAGGGTCCTTTACGTCCTTTTCTTTCAATAATGTATAGTTTGCTGGAAAAAAAAACGTGCGAATATGTGATAATTAGAAAATAGTATTAATTTTTTAAAAAGTTACTGCTTATGTTTAGATTAGCTCGGTTACTGATAGCTTTTAACATTTAGCTACAACTGGGTAGGTTAAAATAAAAATTGTGTTTGAAGGAAAGCTAATGAGATTTTGAAGCAACGACTGAGTGAGAAAGATTGAAGATGAATTGGAAACAGGAGACAAAAGATGGTGTGTTTTTTTCATGCTGTTTTTTATTTTAATTATTAATTAAATAAGAAAAGAGAAGAAAATAATTCCTAAAAAAAAAAAAGACCTTGTGGACGATTTGTTCTGCAACATGGGCGTCCTTGGAAAGGGTTTTGGCTGCATTTTCCAAGAAAAGTGCAGCTTTCTGGAGTTGGCCGCCTTGTGGGAGATGTTCGGCGACCTCTTCCGCCACCTTCTCCACTCCCTCCGCCGCCGTCTCCACCATTTCTGCCACTTCCTCCACCGCATCCACCACTTTGTCTACGTTCTCTATCCATCATATCATGTATCGGCCGAATCGGAACCTTTTTTTCTCTCTTTTTATAATAATTTTGCAGAAAATGAAGAAGAGAAACTTACGGTTTAATATCAGAAAAGGCCACAATTTGTTACCCCCAAACGGTAAAATTGCGGATATCAGCATCCCAAGCATCCACAAGGGCCTGCAAAATTCAATGTTAAAATATAAGAAACCTAAAAAATATTTATAATAGACATTCGTCATGTTATATGAAACATATATTAGATTGGAGTTACCAAGGAACCTGACGAGGAAGATCAGGAAGAGATGGAAATCCAAGGCCTTCGCCGCTGTAAATGGCCATACGATGTCTGTACTGGGAGATTATTGTAAGATGGCAACTACTCCTCTTCCTCAGATCAATATTTGTGCTGGCAAACGGCAACTTCTGGTCATGATCACTGAGATTAATTTTTGAGCCATGGCGAAGGCAGCTTGGCCTTGAAGAACAAACTGAAACAATCGACATTTCTAAGCAAACAGATTATTGGGAGGATTATGAATGCTTGACGTGCAGTCTCCCTATTATCGGGAGCAAAAATTATAATTTTCCTTTATTTTTAAAAAGGAAGGCAAATATTATCGCGAGTCTCTCTATTTGGTGGGCCGACCCAAGAAGATTGGGCCTGGGCTAGGTCCGTAATCCGGCAGCTCAGAAAATGAACCATATTCGATCTGCATTTGCAAGAGCGGAGAGCCCAACGTGGACTGGAGAAGGAAGGGAAGATTGGGGTTAAACATTTAGGTTTAATGCAGAGCTTTAGCTTTTAGTCGATTTTGTAAAGTAATTTTTTTTCTTTTAATTAAATATTTCGTTTAAAATATTTATTAAGTTAAATTAGTGCCCTTTTTTTAGTATTACAAGAAGAATGGTGAGAATTATTCAACTATGCTCATATTAGCTTAAGTAATTTATTGCTGATGAGATAAAAAACTATTTATCCATTAGATAAAGTTAATAGAAATTTTACAAAATAGAGGGACTAAATAAATATAAGTTTGAAATGAAGTGAAATAATTGGAAACTTTATAAAATATATTAGTTTTTTTTTAATAAAACAAATTGGAGGTAGGAGGGTTCGAACTTCCCACCTCAACAGAATGAATAAATGCTAATTTTAGTAATTTTGACTATGATTTGAGACTGTAAAAATTTTGAAAATTATTTTAATGGTAATTAATTATGGTTCTATTTGATAATCATTTGGTTTTATGTTTTTGTAAATTAACTACTTACATGTATTTCTTTGTCTTGTTATCTACTTTTTAACCTCATTTTCAAAATCGAAGTTAAAATTTGAAAACTTAAGAATAAAAAAAAATTCAAAAAGTTGTTTTTATTTTTAAAATTTGGCTTGGAATCTGTATATATTTGTTAAAAATGTGAAAACATACCGAATAAAATATGAACAGACCAATACATTTTTCAAAAAAACATAAAAAAAAGGAAAAAAAAAAGCTATCAAACAAGGCCTAACTATTTTATATTATTGCTATTTCAAAAGTGATCATAAATTCAATTTTAATAGAAAAAAGAAAGGAAGTATCCAAATGATCCTAAAGAAGCCGGAGGAAAACTAAATTATTCTTTTAATTAATATCTATAATTTCATTAGAAAAATGTCTAACCTTATTACATTTATTATGGAAAAAACGAAAGATATTAAATATTAGATAGATACTCAATTGCAATTTTGGTATGAAATTCCCTCTAAATTTTTTTTTATCCATTTTATTGGCCCGAATGACAATTAGACCGACACATTGTGACTAGGGCAATAAACTTCTAATTTAGGACGTGATAATTTAGAGAAGGCATCAGATTTATGTGAACTCAGAAAAAAATATTTTTCAAAAATAACAATTGTATTTTATTCTAAAGGTAAAAAAACAAAGAAAAATACTTTGGCTACTAAAAGAAAAGCTTTTTCTTTTACATTTCTTTATCTTAACTATCAAATATTTAATAATAGTAAGTATAAATTCTTCTTTCCTAAATGAAGTCAAGTATTTCCAAAAACTAATATATGCATGTATTTAAATTTTGAACCATGGTGTGAAGTCAATTTGTGGTCGTTTTGAACATGGCAATTAGCAAACTTCCAATAACTCTCGACGAAGATAAAATTGATAACTACTAAGTACTAAGAATCAATTGCCTTAAAAATAATGATAATAAAATCTTAAAATAACCAAGGTCTTAACTAACATTGAAACCATCTCAAATATACTTTAGTTTTGGTGGTGGTGGGTCAAAATATATAGGTATGATATTTACTATACAATTATCTTTTGTCACTTACTTTATCCTATCATGACTTATAATTTTTTGATTTGATTGATATTAAGTATTTTAACAGTGATCCTATCGTGTAAGATGAGAATTTGAACTTATGATTTTTTGATTGATATAAGTATTTTAACCAGTTAAACTATATTCGGATTGACTCGTATGAAATAAATTAATATTTGTCTAATAAACTTATCGTATTTTTATTTTATTAATGATCAATACTATCTAAATATATAATTAAAAAAATTAAGTTTAGATATCGAATGGGATACAATTCAACCATATTAAAATACACCTAATAAATTTGTAATTGTAGTTGATCAGAAAAGTAAGTACTTTTTTTTTAAAGGAAGTATTTATTTATTTAGAGAGATTTTTTTTTAGTACAAAAAGGAAAATAATTTAGAGAGATGTTTCTTACACTTTAACCGGAAAACGGGGGTGACTCCACGGTGAAGGAGCCCTAATCACGTATTAATTTTTATAAAGAGTAAACTCAAAATTATTATTATTATTATTATTATTTTGAAAACATCGTAAACTCACAATTCAATTCATGTATGGTATAAATTTAAGTTTCTGTTTCTGACAACTTCATTCTAAATAATTTGTTTTCAGACCTCTAAGCCAAATATTTATTTATTATTATTTATTTAATTGGCACTATTGATAATAATATTATTGTCATAAACACGATTAGTTTCACCAACTTTATGATGACTTATTGTAATCTCGATCTGGACTTGCTACCAATTTTTGCTCCAATCAGATAGAACATATTCAAAATGTTCCTTTTTTTTAATTCCTTTGAACAAGGATTATAAATATACATAATTTATCTCATATCTTTTATCGATCAAATAAATAATAAATATAAGTACGAATAACAAAGGCTTACATCATGACCTATTTTTGAGGTTTATGTGTGGAGTGATAGCCATTTTGCTTAAATATTACAAAACCAAAGGGAAGTTGGGCAAATTCAATTTACACAACAATAGTTTATCGGTCTACATCCACTATTACTAGATTCAAATTTGAATTAAATTCTTTTATTACTAAACAAGAACAAATTTTTTAAAAAATTTCGAACATAATTTCAATTTGATCCTATATTTTCATGACAAATCTATTAAGGGATCGGACCTAGGGCACGTGCCCCTGAAATTTAAGTACATATAATATACGTTGTATTACGTAAACATGAACTTGATCCTTTGGCGTCCATCACTACTTGAAATTTTGCCCCCGCCCCAAGTCTCGTGATGAGAAAAAATTTAACTTTAATGGTTGTTTTTGTCTAAATTCTATCAATTTTATACCAAATATATATTTTCTAACTCGTTTGACACATATGAGAATATTTTTTCAAATGAAAATTTATCAAACGATAAAATTTGGGATAGTTAAAATTTAAGGTGAAAATTGCAACATTTATCCAAATTACAAAGTGATATATCTTCCAAACTCACGCTTAAAATTGATATTTTTGCATTATGTTTATATGCATTTGTGTTCTCTTTATCATTAAATCATGGATCCACCACTGCATTTGGTTTTTATGATTTAGCTGAATTTCTATTTGTCTATATAGTTTCAATATGTCTACAATGATAAGATGATATTGTCCACCTTAGAAGTAAGTAAAAGAACTCGTATCAAAGAAGATAGTTATCATCACCTATATATCATGGTCTTGAGTTTATAAAGTGAATGCAAACAAAGTCTCATATTGGTTGGGGAAGAATATATGAATCAGTATAATTATCTTCATTGGTACAAGACCTCTAGGATGAAATCAAAAGAAAAACTGGTCTGACATATGCTTAGAATACCATTATACTTAACACATGAAATTTTGTTTACGATTTATCTTAATAATTTCCCACCTTTTTATCATATGCAAGATGTTATAAAATTGAATTTAACCTCGTGGTTAAGATGGAGCAAAATTTGTTTGGAAGTCATCGTCTTGATTGCTTCTCATTTTATTTCTTCATACAAAAAGATCAAAATTGGGAGTGGCGCACGCCTAATCTCCCTCTTCCACCACTCCCTTTCTTTCCTCCTTTCTCTCAGAGCTTCCCCTGTTCCATGGCGCTCACAATTAGCAGAAAACTCTTCCCTTCTACAACTAACTGTTCAGGCTGCCCCTACGACTGTCCTTTCGATTGCTACACTTTTCCAGACTTCGACTACTCGCCGCCGCCGCCGCCGCCTCACCAAAATCAAGCCCTTCAACCTTTCATCGTCGTCGTAATCGCTCTCTCCGTCGGGTTCTTCGCCGCTTTGAACTTCTACATGGTCGTCGTAAAGTGCCGTGGCCCCCGGAACTCGGGGGCGGCGGCCTCCCAATCCGACGGCGGAGAGGGAGAGTTACTGGACCGAAATCAAGTGGATCATCCAATTTGGTTCATCAACACCGTCGGCCTGCATCAATCCATCATCAATTCCATTGCGGCGTGCAAATTCAAGCAGGGGGAGGGTCTGATCGAAGGAACAGAGTGCTCTGTTTGTTTGAGCGAATTTCGACAAGGCGAGATGCTTAGATTGCTGCCCAAATGTAGCCATGCCTTTCATATTGGATGTGTAGACACTTGGCTCAGGTCTCACACCACTTGCCCTCTCTGTCGAGCCCTTATACTCACGGATTTGGGTGCGAGGCCCCCCAATTTGGGTTCTGTGAATCAGATCGAGGCTAATTCGGGCGGAAATGAGGAGACCCAGATGGAGAATGGGGAGATTAATGGCGAAGTTGTGGGGGAAAATCAGGCTGTTGTTGCTGTTTCTGGTGGGAGCTTGGAGAACAGGGGAGAAGTTGTTGATGAACAGAGAGAAGTTGTTGTTCAGGTTGGGGAGATTGTTCCAAAAGAGGGGATTACTGAATCTGATCAGAATCATGGAGTTGAAGGAAATGAGATTCTGATGAATAATCAGATGGATTCTTCTTCTGCTGAGTGTGGAGGTAGATCAGTTAAAATAATAGCTACATAATATGCCAAAAAAAAAAAAAAAAGAAAAAGAAAAAAAAAGATTGGTTTGATTCTTATATGGTTAAGAGGGTGAGTCTTGTCTCTCAAATTGCCCTTTTTTCTTGAAGCTAAAGAGGGAATGGCGATTCCATTAGTAAATTTCCATAAAGTAGAGGAAGAGCCTATGCTTTGTTGGGGAATGGGGAGTGCTTCAATAATTCAAAATCATATTTTGGACCAGTTTTTGTCTATAATTTGGGAATATGCCCTCTGGTTTCTCTCTTCTCTGTTTTACATTTTTCTTTCTGGGTATTATTATTATATTAACCTCTTTTTATCTTTGGAGAGTTTCTTGTTTGACTTGTTTGTTTTGATCAAGAGAAGAGATCATGTAACATGTCATACTTTTGGAAAAATTGGAGGAAAAAACAAAGAACAAGAAAAAAAATAAAACTTTGCTTACAAGGTAGACGAAATCTAAGCCTTAAGCCTCTACCTGCTCTCTTGCTAAATCACTATCAACTCTTGCTTTACCAGTATCTTAATCAATAATTAATGATCAAATTAATAACTTTTTTCTTGAAAGTTCTTATATTTGAGGTAGACATGGCACCAAATTTTGGAAGCCTTTTGTTTGTTGATGTCTTGTCTTGTCAAATATATGATATGCTCACCAAAAAAAAAAAAAAATTGTTTATTTCATTGATGGAATTTAGGAAATTTTAGTACTGAAATAAGATATTTAAATCATATTCTTAGTTTGACTATTTTTTTTTTTTTTTTTAGTATGATGTGCCATTGACTATTATTTCGTATGATATTGGAATATAGGATGTAGGCCTGGTAAGTGGCCCAAGTAAAATAATTTCTGGACTTCTCTTGTCGTTATGATATTAGGCCCAGCCCAACAGAAATGTGGCCCAAGTAAAATAATTTCTGGACTTCTCTTGTCGTTATGATATTAGGCCCAGCCCAACAGAAATGTGGCCCAAGTAAATTATTTTCACGTCGGTTTCAATAATATTGTCCCATAACATAAAGTAAATTCTAATTTTCCAAAAAGGTTTCAACGTTTAGATAGTGTGCTCGTTAAATATTAGAAAATTTGTAATTTGAAGTGGCAGCTGGTTATTAATATATAGGAAAAATAACATAAACTAAACAGCTTTCTTTTTTTCTTTCAAAAAAAAATCACGAATTTGATAATGAGATAGGAATAAAAGGACACTTATAGACAGGTTTTAATATGCAATTGTTCATGGATACTTTGGTAACTATACCCTTATGTGTAAACATTTTCATGTTGACTTGTTCTCTCTACCTATTATCAAATATGATAAATAACCCACCTCTCGATAAGATCTTTTAAAGTTTAAACTTGCGTTACAAATCGAATAGAAAATATTTAATGATGAAATGAAATTACACCCTCACAAACTCAAGAGTATTCGGCTTCAGAAAGGTCAAATTGAAAACTCTTTTCACTCTTGTGATGCAAATTGAGGACTATTTTCACTCTCATGCTATTTTTCACTCATGAACTCACACTGTTCAAATAGTATTGACGTGTCACTTATTCACATATGACAAATGGCTAACTAGTTTGTATTTTTGATCTCTTATGTTTATAGCTGCTATTTTACAGCGAGACATGGTAATTGTCAAAACATGGAAAAATGAGTTTATGAAATTTAGATGAGTATTTTTTGTTGGTGTATTCTAAGAGATGGGGGTATTTGAAGAAAGGAAGAAGGGGATGTAAAAATATATATGATTGGGAAAGAGAAGACAAAATGAGAGGTGGGAAGATTTGGATTTGAAATGATATTGCCTTTTTTTTTCTTTCTTTTTTAAATAAATCTAATTTGTTAGATTGGGAAAACAAAATGATGAGGTGAAAGGAATATTGTACTGTTGGCTATCCTATCCATATATGGGGTGGGCCTTCCCTTCCCTTCCCTTTTCATTCTTCAAATTCATAATCATTATTTCTGTCTCTTCGTTTCATCATTTCATTTCGTGAATTTTAAACATATAACTTTTTCCCAACCTGGGATCTCCCTTCTCTCCAAAATCTCATCCATTTATATTTCTATATATAGTTTGCAAGGTTACAAATTTGGTCCCTTACACTTCATTTCAATTTGATTTCTTTATTTTTTATAATTCTCATTCATACTTATTGTTTGCAAGGAAATATGGTCATCTACGCGACAATAAGTTGATGTTTTCTATTTGTCATAACTAAATAGAATGATTTTCTAGGTGGGCAACATATAAAGTTTAACCTAAGTACAAAGACTAATTAAATTAAAACTTTTCTTAAACAATAGAGACCGAACGGGTAAAAATGAGGTTTTATTTTTTCTCTCGGGGCTATAATTAATAAGTTAGAATGTAAGTTATCAGTAAATTAGTTGGAAGGGATAGTAACAGGAAAGACTGAACAGTGTAAGAAAAGTAAAGGCCATCTTCTAAATCCAACCTCTTCCAGCTTATCTGAAAAAGGTAGCTGAGGGTTTGACTTCAACTGTGAAGGTGTCTAGGTTTTGGTTTTTTTTTTTTTTCTTTCTTTCTTTCTTGGAGAAGAAAAAGAAAAAAGAAGAGAGAAAAAATCTAAAAGATGCAGATCTGATTGTGGCCACATCAACGTCAAATTTATTTCAAACCCAAAATAATGGTTATGAGTATTATGCAGTTCGATTCAATGATGAAGAATATTCTACAACTTAGAAGGGTCACAAATCTCATCATTTTCCTCGTATATCTGCATATTTTTAGCCATTAATTTTATTATATGTACCAACCCATTTCAACCTTTCACCTAGACAACAACAAATTTGCTAGTGTTTATTAGCAAACTGCAGCCATGTTTTTGGAATAAATATTATATTTCTCGACAAATTTAAATGGTGAGAAATGTAATCTAAATGTTTTCAGCTCAATACTTTTCTAATTTTCTACATATTTATGGAAAAGAAAGACCCAAAAAAAATAATATGAGAGAAACATGACACAGTTGTTTTGGCTGTGGAGTCCAAGGAAGACAGTCAAACTTTTGGAACAATTAACAATTATTGCTTCCACTTTTGTCGGGTAGTTCCTCTTCTCCTCCCCTCACCATATCAAATTATGAAATGAAATCTTTCAAGGGAAAAAAAATAATATTTCCTATTTTTGCAATTATGGTTGTTGTGTATTTTATTGTTTAGATCTAATTAGTAAACATCCAAATCTCAAAAACAAATAGATTTTCTCATTTTATCCTTTGAAAATCCGCGAAGATGAACGAAAATTTGGAACCTTAATAATTGTGGTTGGTGTTTTGGAATAGTTTTTGTATAGATATGATGGTTGGTAGAATTCTCATTTTATACAAAATCAATGCTTTGGTGTTAGTTGATCCATAAATAGACAAAAATGTTAGATCCAATTCATCGATATGTTATTTCAATACTCTCTAATTTTCTCATGTCGATTGAAAATGGATAATGTAATTGCTTATAAATCCCTATATGAATGGTCACAACAAACGCCATGTTGATTATACTTGGTTTATAAATCTTTTCTCATGGAGATTTCCTTAGCTATTTTTAGCAATACTAATCTTATTGCTCATATAGAAGTTCAAACTATAAAGTTTGTTCTACAATTAGAATGAATAGTTATTCAAAAAAATATACCCTAATAAATTTTAGGAAAAAACAATCTTAAACTTGGTAAGGTATATTATTCTATAACAAAACCTTCAATTTTATTAAATGGAATACTAAATTGATCACAAGGGTAACAAATCTCACATTATATTGTTAATTTGCCCACTAATTTCAAAAAAATAAAAAGTTAAAATTTTGCAAAATGTCACTCATCTTAACGAGAATGAATTGAATCAACCATTGAATGGATTTCCCAGAATTACCGCAGATTTATCTTAATGAAAAAAATCTGTAATATCATTTTTTCTCCAAAGTTTCATTAATTTCTTATCAAAATACATATTTTTATAATTCATTAAACACAATTTTTTTTAGGTTCATCCAATAAAAGTATATTAGAAGATAAAAGTTGATTCAAAAGCTGAGGGGTTAAAAATGAATTCCCCCCCAAAATTTTGAAAACAAGAGAAAACAACTCTGTGTACACTCCTCCATACATACAGTACAACTAGTTAGATATTCTAAGGTTGAGTTCAGATATTGAGAAATAATAATTCATGAGTACCAACGCAATACATCGTAATTAAACAAATCTCCAATTAATTATAACTTATATGGGGAATGATGAGATTAAAATTATAAGATTCTTAAATAAAATCGGCATGGTTCGTAATTCGTATGCACGTACGATTGCGTTTTCTCAGGTTGATTTTGGGAATCAACGATCAATATTCGCCTTTCATTTTCTTTAGCACAAAAAAGGCTTCACCTTTGAAAAAAGTTGGTAGTACCGCGTATTCGCCAATTACATGAAATTAATTTAACAGAGGCCAACGCTATGTGCTAGAAAATTGTTGGACACCAGAGAGAAATTCTGAACAAATAAAATACATTCCAAAAGAAACAGATTAATTCGATCGATCGTTCACAAGTAATTTTTAGGAAGAAAGAAAAAAAAAACTTTTTTTTCCCTCTGTTTGGAGTGTCAGCTGAAAGCAGCTTCCTCTTGAATCGACAGTAGAATTTGATTCACGGCGGCTGCAATTTCATCCACTGTATTCAACTGGCATCCTTCCTCAACCTGAAGACCCAATTCAAACAAATCATCACTAATTTGAGACAAAATTAAACCATGATCTAATTTCAAAAAAAGGTCGTAAATTTACCTTGATGCTGACAGAGTAAAGAACCATTTGATCTAAAGTGGTGACATTGAGGTGAAGAACGGTGAGTCTCAAGGTTTGGAATCCGGCGACCATTTTGAGGAGCTGGCGAGGGCGTTTTCTGGACAGTATTTTAAGGTTGGCGTGGGTGTCGACCATGGTGACTTCGATGTCTCCGGCGGCGGCCCACTGCTGGTGGGGCATCGGCGAGTCATTGGCCGAGTTCTTGCACTGAGTCGTCGCACGAGTTGAGAATTGGGGGAAGGAGAAGAACTCGGCAAAAGGGGAGGCGTCGTCGATTTGGGGTTGTGTCTCGGCCTTGTGCGCCTTGATGAATTGCAGTTGCTGCTCTAATTCCTTAACAAAGTTAATGGCGCCACCAATAATGGAGGCTTGGTCTCCCTGCTATCATATGCAAATAATTAGGCTATGGATTTCGTTATGGGTACAGCTTAAAAATTGACAATTGCATGTGCCAACACACCCAATTATTAAACATGCAATTCATATATGTCGTGAAATTGAAGTAATTGAACAGTTCCTCCCTCTCTACTAAAGTAAAATTTTACGGAGAGATATGATACGATGCGTTGTTTTTTGCCTTTTTTTTTAGATCAGAGACTTTTTGGGCGGTACCTTTTGTCATTATCAATATAATCTCTCTCTCTGTTTTTCTTTTTGTTTTTTTTTTTTGTTTTAGAGAGATAAAACTGACTGACCCTTTGAACGTAAGAGGAGGGCATGAGAGATCGGAGGACGGCGAGATATTCATTCATCTGCTTCCGGCGGTTGCGCTCGACGGCGATGTGGGTCATCCTCTGATTCTCAATTTCCTCCTTGTTTTTGGTGCTCCGAGTGCGGCGCCGCTTTCTTCTTCCGGTGGTCGGCGGGGGCGGTTCCACCGGAGGAAACACAGCTCCGGGGAGCGGCTGCTGATCGGTTGAACATTCCTCTGGCGAAGCTTCCCAATTAGAGCCCAATTTCTGGTCCTCAATGGGTCCGAGAAGGGCTCTTTGTTCTTCTAATTGAAACCCGTAATCATATCCTCCCTCCCAAGCTCCTCCGAAAGAACAGAAATCTCTACAAACATAGCTAAATGTGTCTTGTGGGTAAACCACAGTTTCCAATGCCATCATGAACAAACCGATCACTCTGTTCTATCAGATTTCGCTCTGTTTCTGTGGATCACATAACAAATTTGACAGACAGAAAGGGGAGAAGAGTTGAATTGGGTTGTTGAAACTTTAAACCCAATTGAAAGAAAGAAAGAAAGGAGATGGGGAAGTGGATGTATTTATAGGAAAGCAAAATTGAACAACACAAACACACACCCAAAAGACCAACAACCAAACTGAACTTTTTTTTTTTTTTAATTTCTCCCCCAGCTCAAAGAGGAGAAGAACAAAGAAAAAGGTGAGAGCTTTTTAAAGGAAAAATGGATTGAAGCAAAGAATTAGAAGAGAACAAGGTGCACGTGAGAATGCAATTGTATATACAGCAGCAAAATAGAGAGAGGAATCTGATGTTGCACTGTTTGCTACAAATGGAATACTGTGTAGTGTTGGGTTTGGAATTTGGACTGTTAATTAAAGCCTAAAGGGAGGACGGAACCTCAGGTTTTAAAAATAGCTCTACTGTAATTCTAATCAAACTTAAATTGACGATTTATCATTTAATGATAATGGAAACGAGATTAATTAGACGCAAAGTGTGTTTTTAGAACATTTGGAGACTATATATGAGATTATGAGTTATGCTATGCCTCAAAACGGCCACGTTTCGTTCCCACCGGGTTACAATCACAAATCAAGAGCAGAATTCCTCTGCTTTTCTCTCACACTTAGCATCATAATTTTTTTTAATTTTTTTAATCAATAAGTATAAAGTATGTAATTATTTTCAATTTTGGGCTGAATGCTGATAGCCGAATAGGTTCGAATTGTTTTAGAAATTTTATCTTCTCTGGGCCCTACCCGCCTGAATTTAAGTCTACTTAGTACGTAATCCCTCATTTATAATCATCATAGTTTCATAAATTAAATAGGTGAACAGTAGTAACTTATTGGACACAAATTAAAAAATTACAGACAAATATTTTTTTCTTTTTTAATTTAAAGACTAAACAGACAAATTCTTTAAAGTCTATAAACTCAATTTGTAAGGTAACTTAGCTATAACATGCCTATTTTCTACGTAACAATTCTACTGCAAGGGTGAAGTAAGCTCTTATGTATTATATTGTCAACAGTTGTTAGGTTTTTTATTTTATTTGTGGCCATATTCATAAGCTTGCCTATCATTAGATTTTTATTTTACAAGAATTTATTTTTTTGAAAAATGGCTAGGCTTCCCCATCACCGCTGCTTGGGGTGGGGTAGCATAAGTCGTTTCCAATGAAGGGGTGAGCAGTTCTTGAAGAGCGAAACCGCTTTATCTAGTTTACGAGGTGAATGAGCGATAATTTTTACTAAAGGTTGTAATAATCTGAACGATCCCTATTACATTAGGACAAAAAAGAAATCTCTCTTCTTTTAAAATAAGAACTATTAAAGTTTTATATAAAAAATATGGAGATAAAATAGAAGAGAAATGTTTGAGAGAAGCTCCTTTTTAGAAATGAATACCCACCCACAACCACAAAATAAGTGAAGATTTCATATCCATATCATCGAATCAAAATTAGACTGCTGACTTGGTCAGCCAAGCGTGTTGCTCATGAGACAAAGGATTCAAAACAAAAAAACAAAAACTAAATTTAAAAAATATATTACTTGGCCTCATGTGGACAGATTTCATTGGCTTACAAATTTTGTCCATATTACTCACAAGATTGTTATTTGAGATTTATAATATTAGGGATTATAATTCTGATCATGTGGGAGATCGAAATTCTAAATGATGCTTAAATTGGTGTATATTATTAAACTTTAATTAGTCAAATCAAGTGAAATTATTTCAAAAAGGAGCATGTTAATAAGATTTGATTAGTTGTATTGTGGCAATGGTAGCTTTCCAACGAAAAGAGATAAAGGAATGGGGTAAAGCAATAAAGCGATGCTATTTTACTAAAATGACATTGCCCTATTTACTTTTTCTCTGATTTTTTTGTTCAATAATACGAACAAAAATCATTTTGATTTTTTTCCGTTGTTGTCTCATATTACTTTATCAAATGAAATTTAACATGGGTTGATAATTGCTATTTTTCATTATTTCTTTTTAACTAAACGCTCCATTTCTTTGACGATAAAATTGCATACTTTGATGGGATGGATATAAATTTTGATATTTTAAATTTAATGTACTTTAATTATTGAATAAATCATTATATTAATTAATTAACCAAATTAACATTTGTCAATTTGGGACCCTAAATCTCTCATTTACACTAATGATTTCATCTATAATTGAGCTAGTCTTTTGGTATTATCTCAATTTTGTATGCATGCACTAATTTAAATTAATACCGTACGGCTTGTTCAATACCAGTAGAATGATCAATTATGCTTATTGTATCGTATAAATATCCTTCCCTATTTAAGCCCATTATTTTGCTTGGGAACAAACCACTAAACTTTCTTTAGATGAGGAGAATTGAGGCTTAAGAGTGATGAGGGTCTCCTAGGAGGAATTGTGTTTGTCTTAATGAAGGTGATTACTGAAATTAAATCTCTCTTATTTTAGCTAAGTTAGGGCGTTCTTAGGATCTCTTTGGAGTCCCATCATTTGAATTTTTGCACTTTTTAAATGCATTTTTTTAGGGTATGAAGTAGTTGTCATCAAATTTATCTTACATTATTTGGTTAAACATCAATGCTTCTTCTCTTTTGCTTTCTATAATCTTTAGTTATTGTATAATTAACTGTTTCTTATCTTTTCACTAATTAAGGATTATTTATGACACATACTCAATCTTGCTAGTAAGCTTTCCCTGTAAAAATATCTTATTTCCTTGCTTTTAGAAAATTTTTATATTACATAATTATTTGTTGATAGAGATTTTTTTTTTCTATGAGCATTGTGGGTACCTAGGACCAAATTAAACTTCATATGTTACTATTTGTTTCATTTGTCATTAAAAATTGATCATTACTAATATAGATAGAATGTTTGCTCTAGTCAAAAAAAAAAAAAAAAGATAGAATGTTTGCTTATAACATTTTACTAAACTTTTAAATCTTATTTTTTGTCCTTAAAATTTTGTGTTGGTTCTATTTTAACCTCTGAATTTTCAATTATTTTTTAATCTTCAAAACTTTTAGAGAACTATTTTAATTTTTATTATTAAACAAAAGTTGAATAGTTAAGAGAGAATTAATTCTTTTGCATGTAACCCACCCCAACCTATTGTAGTCAATGTAAGTTCAATTTAAAAATTTATTAACAATGAGAGGAGTAACTCATGTATATATAAACATTGTTAAGTCTCTTGAAATTTTTTCAATGCGAAATCCTCAACATACTTTATAGTTTAACGATATAATTATAACTTTAATTTAAAGTTTAGAAACCAAATAGCCACTGTCCTCGACGTTGAACTAAATTTATAATTAAAAAATTTATCAAGAAACGAATTAAATTTGTGTTGCCATTACAAGACAATGATTAGTCCAGCAAGAAGATTTATAAAATCACTTTACCAGAACAATTGGGAGGGGGAAGGGAACGTTGTAGTGAAAGTGTAGTGTTTGTCTTTTGTTGTGTTTCGAAGCTCGAAAGGGAAGACTGCTTAAAAAGGATATGAAAAAGACAAAAGAAGGTTGCATTATATATATATATATATTATTATATTAGATTAGGTTAAAATAATAATGGGAGTATAGTGTATAGTGTATAGTGTATAGTGTATGGTTTTGATTTGATAATAATGTGGTCGGACACATAGAGGATAAAAAGAGAGGGTAGATAGATGACGAAAAGCTGGAAAGAAAATTAGCAGAGATTCTGATGAAGATCTAAAACACACACAGAAAAAGAGAGAAAAGAAAAGAAAAGAAAAAAATTATAAGATGCGGGACAATGGGTGCAGAGGAATCCATGTGACCTTACAAAGGGCCACTCTTGTAATCATCTACCATCACGACTATACTCTATATTGTGTCCGACACCCTTTCCAAGACCACCTACTGTTCTACTGCTCAAATGTATTTTCTTTTTTCTTTCTTTCTTTTTTTGTCACATGCAATCTTTTTCTTTTTTTTTTTTTTAATTTCTATATGGCCACTATTCGGGTGTTGTAATTGTTAATATTATTATTTTGGAACAAAAACTTTATAATATAAACAAATTAACCCACATTTCAATGAGACATTCTCAGAGGTATGTGTTTAATTCGTTCTATGGAATATCTTTGATGCCTACTCCCACTCTCTCTGACTCTTCTCTATTTCCTTATTGCTTTGTGTTCTGTGTTTGTTTTTCTCATTTTTATTACCCCATTCTATTAAATATTGGGTATCCGATAATATTATTCCTCCTGTTCCTCTATGTTTTGGAGTCTAAATTAAGGGTAGTTAATTGCTTTAAGAATATAATAATGCCATGTTCATTTTTTTTTTCCATTTCATTTGTGCTAGATAAATTATATATTCTTGTTAATGGTTACTGGATTTAACTTAATTTTACTAATTATTCTAACAGTTTATACATATATTATAATAGTTAGTTTAGTTTTTTTTTTCAAATTCTTTGACCATGCTTGAGAAAATTATATAAGACCCAATTTGTAATTTACTATCCTTTGGAATATTCCAAATAAGATCTCATTTTATTATAATTAAATACAATTGTGTGTTGAGCAAAATTAAATCTTGTTTTACTAAAAAAAATGTTGATATATAAATATTACGATTCATTTAATGAACAAGTAGGAGAAAACCTAACTGTCATTCCTTTGAATGTATCGCCGAAAATTTTAATTTACAAGATTCGATGACCAATCAAGTCTCCATCTTGTGCTTGTGCATTCAATAAAATTGCAACTTGTTAACTAATATTTTCTTTAAAAATCCAGTCGTTTTCTTACTTGGATTTCCTGTAAAACCCACTTTCAGAATATTTTCTGCATTTGATTACTATATTATTATTATTATTTTTTTAAATGGAGATCGTCATTGATCAAAGCTACTGTTTTAAGTATGGCATTGCACTGGCACGTCATGATTTCGTTTATTTTCTTCGTATGAATTATTTTGTAGCATGTCTTCCGTGGTACTATTCATTTAAATATTAGTCCAACTCATTAAATAATTTCTAACTTTATAAAAAAACACACAATAATTTCACAAAAAATATTTTTCCCAACAAAAAAATAGCTTACACGGCACGTTACCCAATACATCAAAGAATTGTTACAATAATTCCATTTAAATAACAAAAAAATAAAATAAAATTGAGTTATTTCGATGTGTATATATAATATGCCATATTCGCCCGAATATTTTATCTTATTAAATTAGATCTAGAGATCTAAATATATAATTCGTCCCAGGAAAGGAAATGAAAAAAAAAAGGGAATATGTAATCCAGTCAAGATATGAAAGCCATTAGAGATTAAAAAAAATAGAGAGTAGAGTAGTAATTAAAAGAACTAGGAAAATAAAAAAAACATGAAATTAATTAAAAGAATAGAAACCTACGTTTAGGGTTATGTTTTGAATTGGGGTACGGTTGCACTTGCACCTAAAACTAGAAGGGTACGTAGAGATTAGCACAACTCATGAGTCTAATGAATAAAATAAAATGAAAAATAAAAGGCATAGCATGTGGTGAGAGCGCAAACTACGGTCACCAGAAACCCTAATCTGTGCATGTGGGAAGGGAACAACGTACAAGTCGGCATAAAAATAAACAGATATAAAAATCCCAATTTTCTGGAGTTATTAATTAATCTTAATCAAGGTGGTGATTCTATCAGAAATTTGGATTTATTTTAATTTTTAATTAGCTTTGTGCTAAAACCGTGTTATCACTTATCATCTTCAACTAGCCTTCTTGACCTCTTTGGATAAACGACGACTTACTGGGACCTCAAATTCTGGGAACCTGCTCTTTCTTTTTTCTTTTTACTTTTGTTCAAAGTTATCTCAATTCCCAATAAACTACGTGGAGATTCGATTGGGCTTGTTAACTAGGAGAAGTATTAATGTAAATTTTATAAATATATGGAAATTTTATATTAAATTATTATGAATGATTAGATAAAATTTTTGGAAGTTGTGGATATCTGTTAGACATTTTTACATATGTAAGGATCTATTTGAATACAAACTTGAAAATTTATTAAAACAAATCATTCACTGATTAAGAATCATATATCTATACATAATACAATGTTAAGCATTGTAATTAGTTGTAACAATGCAAAATTTACAGCAATATTATTATACCCCACATGTAAGAGCAATTCTTACCACTTTCTCTTGGCATGTTGGTTTTAACGTTATTAATTAATTACGTATGGCCCTAAGAACAATATTTGACTTTTGGCATTGGGCATGACGACTTGTAGTTGAACCAACTCCATGGATGGTGTGGCAACAACATATAGAGCTCAACACAAGGTAAGATACGCCACAGCTATTTTGGGACTTCAATCAGGCCTTTAAGCACATGGTGGCACCTCTTTGCTTCTCAACTCCATTCATCCCACAATCTTAAATTTCTAAGACCAAATTTATGGCTAAATTACAACACAAAAAGGTTTCCATAGATTTCCCAACATCAAAATGGAGGAATAATGTAAAAACTTAAATGGAGGATGTCATGGATGGAATTATCCCATCAAATTTTCGGGAATTAAAGTTAGGAAATCGATTTGAGTTGAACTGCTCGAGTCAAATTACCCAGGTCGAACCACCCTGACTTGACTGAGTTGATCCACCCTGAATTGACCCCAAAAAGACTCCCTCCACAAATAAGATAGATTTGGAGCGGGAGGTACGTTATCACAACTCTATTTTTATTACTCTCAACAAAACCATTTGCTAACTTATGTTGTGTTGGGCTTAATACCTCATCGGTACGTAGATTGGATTGGAAATTTAAATTTTAATACATTATGACAATGAAGAATCAATTATTTAAGAAACAATGAAAGATGAATTATTCTATTTAAATAAATAAAAAGAAGGAGAGACAAAAAAATGATTAGTCACTAATGAACTCCATTATTCTCAATCTCCACATAATTAAAATGGTAGAACGGCAGAGGTAGGGTGCGGAAATCAATAATTTTGGTAATGGGGTTTCGTGTCGTCGTAAACGTTCAATAACAACAAACAATTAGTTGCTTTAATTAATGTGATTAAATTGTAGAAACACCGACAAGACAGTGTAAGGCTAAGCATCTCTAAAACTTTACGAACAACACAACATAATAACACATTAATTAGATTAGGGTTGAAAGTTGAAAGTAAACTAGTGCAGTTTATATACATAGCTGGATCTGGAGGGTGGAGGTGGCATAGTCGTGAGTTTGAATCCCGATGATGCATAGCATAAAATTGGTGTAGGTGTAGAGAGGAAAAAATGGGTGTTCCAGGAAAAAGATGGAGACAGAGAATCCATGCACGATGCATATATATATATATATATATATATATTGATGTAAATCCAATGGCCGAATATTTTTATATTCTCTCGTCTTATAAAAGTGGAAACTGTCCGTTTTGTGAAGCATAATGCATAAATCGTACCCTCACAGTCACAGTTTAAATATTCACCAAACCAAACCCATTTTTGATTGCCCCAAAAGCTCCCCTTTGCTTCGCTGAGCATCAAGATTCTCCCTTCTCTCTCTCTCTCTTTGTCTTTTTTTGGCTTCTTCTGCAGCAAATTAAAGAGCATGATTACCAAATTAAATGTATCATTAATTTCGACATAATATTAATTTCTAATCATATGAATATAAAATAAATACTTTGGTTCAAAACTGGGGCAGCATAGCCCACAGTTATTTGATTTTTGGTTTTGTTAGGTGTTCGAAAATACAAACAAAATAAATGAGGATTTTGGAAATGGGCGGGGGTGTGTTCAATATTTGGATACCAAGGAAAACGATATTGTTAGGCAATGCAAAACTGACAGGGAAAAGTTTTTGGTATTATTTTATAACATTAAAGGTACGTCTTGGAACTTGTTATATACGTGGGTAATATTGAAATATAATATATGATTATAATGGAATTAATTGAAATTAAAGAAAAAGAAAGTAGAAATTAAAGGGTACATGTAAGGTATGAGATGAGACACGGAATCTCTCTTTGTCTTTGTCATGTGCATACCTCTGGCATTCCGTTTTTGTTGACGTGGAAAGAAATTTGTTTTTATTTTTTTGAAAGGTGGTACGACGACGTTGCGTAGGGTTGGGAGTTGGGAGGGGGCATGGGTATGGGTTAATTTTGGGTGATTGGGATTCCAACACAACAGGGTGAGGGTGATTGGATTGGACAGAGGGACAAGTTGGCGGTAGCAGCCGTACACGTGTTTTTATGCGCCCCACAGCCACAAGGCCACATGGCCACATGGCCACATGGCCATGCCCACCACCCACCGCCTTTTCCTCGTTTCTTACCTCCATCGCCTTCTACTTATTTTACAGAATTGCACCAATTTTCATCACCTTAAATGGATTTTACTCGAACTCTTGCGTCATATAACTCTTCCAATTTTTAAGTTCAAATCTCCAAAAACTCATTAATGAAAATGAAAATAATTTAAAGCGGATGCCAAGTTCAGGATAAAAATTTGTTGTTTCCTAAAATTTTGAATCATTGTCTTCTTTTTTTAATACTTATGTTGGGTAAATAAAAGATATTCTAAATACATCCTGTGTTGAAATTTAATTTTTTAGGTAATTATCAATTTGATTTTTAATATTTTAAACGTCTCAAGGCATTTGATAAAAATAAACATGTAACATTTTGTTATTAAGAAGTTAGTGTAACATTAAATTATTATTTTATTAAAATAGTTGAATATATAGGCATAAAATTCGTCCCACTTGAAAAGAAATTGACTTTTTTTTTTTTTTTTGGTTGATAGGTGTAGTCAGGTTTTAGTGAATTATACATAATTTATCTATACATCAACTTTTTGTGGCAAAATTTTAATAATGTTTAAATAGAATTAAAAGAGAGAGAGAAAAAAGGGGCGTACTAGAAAACCCTTTGGTCCTGGAATCGTTGTCACTGACTTGTCCCTTTTATTCTAAAATCTAACTGTACGGTTTTCTTTTATTATTTTTGAGAAGGGTAAGAGTAAAAACTTTGTTCTTGAAATTCTAACTTCCGATTCCGAGTCATATTTATTGATTTTTCAAAATAACTCTCAAATAGCACCAAAGTTTGGGCTAGATCCTCCCCATGAAATAGGTAGGCCATGGCCAGTATGACTCTGTCGGCCTATAATCTTGAAAAAAGCTCAATTTTGAAAATGGTTATAAAACTAACTTGAATTCTACTGGTCTATGTCTATTATCATAAGCGACAAATTCGAGTAAGCCCGTTTGTAAATTGGCCCATTTAACAAACCGAAGAGCTCATGAGCAGGTAACGGTAAAGGCCCACGATACAAACGAGCTATAAGTGGGCCCTGACAAAATTGGACTCGAGGCGGAAGATGGCCCAAGTCCATTAAAGCTTTAGTTTTGTCAAAACACACGCTCTATTTTTTTTATTAGGCATTGGTGTAGATTATGAATAACATGGAAATACCCACCCACCAAACACAACTTGCCAGTAATTATTATCTACATAATACACAATTATGCATATCATAATATGAAAAGTCGTGGATTTCCACTTGAACGTGAGATAATGTTGACACTACTCAACCAAACCCAACAGAATTAATTTCCATGGGGTATCTTCTTAATACAATACTTATTATTTACTTGTTAATCTTAAAATAGCAAAACAGATGAGATTCCACGAAATCTAGAAGGAAAAAAAGGGTGAACTATTGGAGTTTGAATTGTTGGGAAGGAGATTGGATTGGATTCATAATTGTTGTTGTCGTTATGTTATGGTGGCATTCTGTAATATGATTTTGACCGCTTCTGTTTGCTAATGTTGCTGACTCTCATGTGGCTCTCAGATTATGGGCCAGCCCTCTTAATTCCGCACCCTAAAAATACCTTTTCTAGAAGTCAACACCTTCCCCTCCATCAAATATAAGATATTTAAATTCCATTTTGGCTTACTTTTCTTCATCCATTCATTCCAAAAAAAAAAAAAAAAAAAAAAAAACTATTTTCATCGTTATAATTGTACCACCTAACAACTAGTCCAACTAATTAGAGGTTTGAATAAAACCCATCTAAAAAAAACTTAATTATATTAATATGTTCACTAACTAGTTATTTTTTGACAATTAAAAGAGAGAACATAGATTTTTTTTTAAATAAATCTTATGTGGGAATAAAAGTTACTATTTAGAATTCTATTTATTGTTTTTTAATATTTACCCCCACGAAACAATCTTTGTGTTAGATTTAGTGGTTTAAATTTTAAATTCTAATTTTTTTATTTCCATTTTCAATTTCTAAAGCACCATCAAGAAACTTCCACACCTTTTTGCAAGAGTAAAGGTTAGAATAAAAATTTTGGATGTAGCCTCTCTTGCCTTCCCTTTTTTAAGTATTTGTGATTACTCATAAATAATATCATCTTTTAACTTTATACAATGTCCATTTTCATGGTATGGATTCATTAGTTGAATGAGTTAGTTTTTAATTATTTATTTACTTTTTGTAACAGTGACATAATACAAGTTAGAATGTTTCTTCTCAATCATAGTTTTTATGCTTTTGTTAAAAGTGTAAATAACTATCCTTTAATGTTCTATCATGCTAAAGAATAATTATAAAAAGTAATTTTATAAACTAATAGCTTGACCCACATAGTGGAAAAGCAATTTTTTTCTTTTAAAATTTACAAATACTTTTTAAATCCTAATTAGATATAAAAATTAATCTCCATGATTATTTTTTTTCTTAACTATCATATGGTATATTGATAATTTAAATATGGTTGAATAAGTATTTTGTTTTTAGTTTCCATATCTTACTTTGTTTAACCCTTTTTTCAAGTAGTTTTAAATTCTCAAAATATAAAAATAAAAATAAAAGCAAATATAGATTTTAAAAATGTTTTGGAATAGTTAGTATACAACAAATTCATTATGAGAAAGTAAGCTTATTCTTTGAAGATAAAATTAAAATTAAGATGGAGTTATTATATGGGTACTTAACCGTTTAAAAAATATTTTGAAGAAAATAAAGTATAAAAGATAACAAACAAACTTAATTTGTAAGAAAAAAAAAATCAAAGTCATAGTAGTTCAATTTGTTCAGATTTATTTATGATAAAGAATTTAAAAACGCTTTGTCAAGTATGTATATTACTTTGAGTAATGTGTTTAATCTATTAATAATTGTTAATGAATTATTTAACGAGTTGATGGTAACATAAGGGTATTGGAATCTTTTAAGAATGCGTTCTTGAAGTGAATTGTTTTTTTTAACACCTTTAAAAGGAAACGAACCAAATGTTAGTCCTTTGTATCTCTTCTTAGGAATTTTCAAATTATTTAGTTTACTGAATAACATTTAAGTACAATTGATCTTCCAAAATCGTCTGCTATCTTAAAAATCAATTCAAAGTGGTTTTAAAATTTCTTAAAATT
This sequence comes from Momordica charantia, assembly GCF_013281855.1. NCBI lineage: Eukaryota > Viridiplantae > Streptophyta > Magnoliopsida > Cucurbitales > Cucurbitaceae > Momordica > Momordica charantia. Next base: position 1,596,540 of record NW_028275166.1, read on the forward strand.
AATTTTTTAATTTGTTAACCATGATTAATGGAAATGGAAAGGGAAGTTATTGTGATATTGGTAAAAATGATTTTGGCTTTTGGCATGATCAAAATCACTCCATACAAAAGGATTTGACTCATACCTCATGTTGTCATTAAATTCTTCCAAGTTAATCACTGGAATATTTTTCCAACATTAATTGTTGAATTTAATAGGCATATTGTGTATATGACTTTTTTCTTTGAAGTTGAAGGTTTAAATCTACACATTTTCACATTTGTTGTCCTAAAAAAATTAAAGCATTAAAAACAAAGAAAATATAAAGATGGTATAATATGACTATTTCTCTTTAGGTTGGAGGTTCAATCTACGTCTGTGTACCTACAACTTCTTTATTAAAGATATATAAATTAATCTGTTAAGTTATGTTCAGGTTGATAAAAATATACAAAATGAATTTAAAATATCAACAAATTAATATCAATCCATCAATCAACCGAGCGTGGAATATGGGAAAAAAGTTAAGAGATTACGTAAATTTTCCTAAAATTTTTTGAACAAATGCACCTGACGAATAACCAAATCAATCTAACTCACATTTTTTTTCTTAAACTTAAATTTGATTAAGTCTATCATCTAACTATTAGAACCAAAATAACTAGATTGAGGTCTAATCAAATCTAACTAAAGTTATAAACAATCCTATTGATTTGATATTTTTTTTACGTGGATATTATTTTGAAGACACGGATTTAAAATTAAAAAAAAAACATATTTTCTCATATCTCAAACTTCTATGATATGCTTAGTAATAACACTTTTTTTTATATATATATTTAGATTTTGGGCAGCAAGATTAGGTATGTTGATGAAATTGTAGAGTTGAATAAATGGGGAGAAGTGGGTCTGAGACTTGTTAATTGACACTGCGAATAGAAACTTGGGCGGCATTGCCCAAAATCTTGTCTTCCATTGATGATGCCTCGTCTCTAAGCCACCACAAATGGAATATATATGCCGCCATTGACTTGACTTCGCCGGAATTTGGTATCTTATCTCTCAAACCTAAATTCCCCCATGTAATCACTCCGCCGTAACTTTTTCCTTTCGTTTCATTTCTCTTCTTTCTTGTTGGTTAATTCCAGATGGCCCTCAAGCTCCGGCTCTGCTTCCTCAATCATGTCGTCACGTGGTCTCTCATCAATTTCTTCCTTCCGGTCAACATGTCGTCCCTCGTCGCCGCCCAGGACCCCGGAGGAACCCCACCCAGCCCGCCGGACATGTACCCCTTCAGGCAGACCATCAGCAAACGAATGGCCATCGTTTTAATCGTCCTGGTTTGCTTCTTCATCGTCCTCGCCGTCCTCTCCGTCTACACGCGCCAGTGCACCGATCAGCGCTTCGGCGGCCGCCTCGTCCTCTCCGGTCCCGGAGTACAGAACAACAGCCGATCCAGGAGGGCGGCGCGTGGGCTCGACGCGGCGGTCATCGCCACGTTCCCCACCTTCGTGTACTCCAACGTGAAGGGCGTCAAAATCGGGAAGGGGTCGCTGGAGTGCGCGGTTTGCTTGTCGGAATTCGAAGACGAGGACACCCTCCGACTGTTGCCGAAATGCAGCCACGTGTTCCACGCCGATTGCATCGACGCGTGGTTGGTGTCTCACTCGACCTGCCCTGTTTGTCGCGCCAGTCTGGTCCCCAAACCGGGGGACGTGTCGTTCGCCGCTCTCCTCAATTCGGAATCGAATGAGGGAAATCGCGTCGGTGGATCGGGAAATGGGGATGTCATTCTTGGAATTCCGGAGGAGAATCGGAATCAGGATCAGGATCAGAATCAGAATCGAGGTTTATTAAGTCCGAATCAGAACGTTCCGTTGCGATCCCGATCTTCGGGATGGCGATTGAGCGGATTGTTCCCACGATCCCAATCGACGGGGCACTACGAGCGGTTTACACTGAGGTTGCCGGAGGAGGTACGGAGCGAGCTGGTGAATTCGAATTTGAATCGTGCGAGGAGCTGCGTGGCGTTGCCGAGGATGCAGAGTTCGAGGCAGGGGTACAGGGGTGAGAATGGAAAGAGCCTGTTCGTGAGTAGCCGGAGCCGGAGCCGGAGCGGGGGGTCGGAGAGGCGGACGTTGTTTCCGACGACGGCGTTTTTTAGAAGGGAGGATGGGACTGAGAACGGAGACGCCGGTGGACGGCCGTTCAATCGGTTGCGGGATGCTGAAGCTGAAGCTGATGGCGATGGTCAAAGTCAACGATAACGTAGGCGGCTGTGCGTATGTCTGGCTTTTTTTTTAGAAAAGGAAAAAGAGAGAGAAAAATAGGTAATGATTGAATGTCAATTTTTTATTGGGAAAACGGTCAAAATTCATAGGTTGAGTGATTGATCCCATTTGATTGGCGCATGGCACAGGCATATTCCATATACTGGACGGATTCGCTTTTCTTTTTTTCTTTTTTATTTTTTGGGGAGGTGGAAAAAGGTATTTACATGATGTATATATGAGTGGTTATTTGTTCAAAATTACATGTAAAGAAACCAGAGCTTTTAGAATATTAAATCATGGAAAATAATAAGGAATCCCAACAAATGCCTGTATAAATTTTTGTAAAAAAATGTAGGGATGTCTTACTATTTAATTATTCTCATATTAGCTCAAACAAATCACCTTGAAATTTAAAACGGGACTTTACTTTTTATAACTATTTTTCTATATTCGATTATGAATTTAGTAAAAGAAAAAACCTACATAGTTTTCTCATTATTTTTAAAAGCAACTTTATCTGTAAAGGAATACAAAATCATGACTTGAAGTCATCGATTAATCAATTTTTGGTTAAAGTAAAATTTCAATCCCAAAACATTTAAGTTTCTATGGATACAGGTCTTTGAACTTTAATAAATGTGTAGTGATTTCTTGGACTTTTAATTTTGTGATGGATATTTATGAGATACTTTAAAGTTCAAGATGTTTTTAGATAAAATTGAAACTGAAACTTTATAAATTTATTAGGTACATCTATTGAATTTAAAAGCTAATTACATACTTATTGAAAGTTGAAAGAGATGTAAATACGTTTTTAAAGTTCAAGCATCAAACTTATCTTTTAAAACAAGGGAACAATATAGCATGCAAATTGGCCACTTTATAAATGTTAATTTTAGGGGGAAAATGAATTTTTATCCTTAAATTTGTCCCGTTATACCATTTTTCAATCTTACTTTCAATTTCATCAAATAAGACCTTAAACTTAGAAGTTGTTTAATTTTATCCTTTATTAAACTTCGGCAAATTTATCCATTAATTTTAACACAAAAAAAAGTCAAAGACATAACTCAGCAGTGATTGACATATATCTCAAACCAAGAGTTATAAGTTTGATCTCCCACCCCACATGCCGTATTAAAAAAATTAAAAAATAAAAAGGTAAAAACCTCCCCAAGCTCAATAATTCAATAGATTTATACAAAATTAAGTTTAATTGATGAACAAAATTGATAATTACATAACTCCACCAAAATTTATAAATTTCAATTAAAATCTAGCTCTAACATTGTTGATATCTAATCCTATATCACATGTATGCTTTACCATTCATTAAACGCATGCGATAATAATTTTTTCTACGATACTTCAAATGAATACCCATTGAAAGGTGAAAATTGGTACACTTTGCCATATTCAAGGTAAATATTAATATTTTCACTAAATTTTAAGTTACTAATATTATAGATAGAAACACCAACCTGAATATAGTTCAATTAGATAAAGTATATATCATCAACCAAAATTCCAAAGGTTGAATGTCCATTTATTGAACTTAAAAAAAAATATATATATATATAATAGATAGAATCATAAAACTCCCATTCTTTTCTCCACAAATTGTTGTGATGTTCTGAATTTAAATTATATTTGGAAGTGAGGTCTCATTGTCTGGGTGGTGTAGCTGGTCATCACGCTAGTCTCACACACTAGAGGTCCCCGGTTCGAACCCGGGCTCAGACATAATCTATTTACCTTACAGATCAAATGTAAAAGAAATAATTTTTAAAAATGGCATTTTAGTGCAATCAATTTAACACAAGGAATGCCCAAAGCAAGTAAACTGTGGAGTCCCACCCCTCTAGACGTCCATTTTTGCCGTTTTTTTTTTAAATACCAAATATATACTTCAACCAGTGCATTTGAAGTATGTCTTTATGATATAATAGAGATTATTGCAATGTACTAAAAAAAATGAAAACAAAAAAGAAAGAGTTTATTGCTAAATTAAAATTTGTAATCGGCTGTGAAACACCCTCCAATCGAAGAACAATTGCAACAACAATTCCTCCATAAATTTGGGATTTTAATATTTGAGTATTCCAATTATTAGTCTGATAAAATCTAATGAAGGAAAAAGAAGAAGGGAAGGTAATTGTGCTGCCGACAGAAATTACCATTAAAATTGTGCGAATGATGCGACGAAGAAAAGAATATTTTAATACAACATTTGTCACCGGACCGCGTTTTGCATTTGGGAAAGGAAAATTGCAATCATTCGTGGGTTTCTAACTTTAACTTTTGGGTGTACAAACAAATATATGGAAATTAAGAAAATTACCAATTTGATTTGAGTCAAATTTGGACATCGTTTTATTTTATATCTCTCTCAGTTGGTTATTGTACGAGAGTTTGTGTGTGAAGCAAAATATGCGATGGGCATAGACCAAAAGAAGAAGCTCAAGAATCTCATAGACGCTCTCAAAGACAAGGCCTCCATAATCAAAGCCACCTTCTCCACTCATCGCCGTTCCTCTTCCATAAAACTCGCCGTCGTCCGCGCCACCACTCACGACCCCTCAAACCCCCCTTCCGACCGCCGCCTCGCCGCCGTATTAGCCCTTGGGAATGACTTTGGCCGGTCCACTGCAATCGCCTGCATCCAAACCATCATGGACCGTCTCCACACCACCTCCAGCGCCGTCGTCGCCATGAAATCGCTTTTCACTCTGCATATTGTCGTAATCCGAGGTCCGTTCGATCTCAGGGATCAGGTGGTCTTCTGCCCCTATTACGGAGGGCGGAATTTTCTCAACTTGTCCGCGTTTCGCGACGTATCGGACTCGGAGATGAGCGACTTGTCGTCTTGGGTGAGATGGTACGCGGGCGTCGTGGAGCATAACGTTATCGTCCGGAGGAGATTGGATCGGATTTTGTACTTACGGTCAGGAAATTGCAAAATCGAAGATAAACAGGGCAAGATTTCGGAACTTGATTTGTGGGGCGAATTGGATGTTCTTGTGGGTTTTGTTGAGGGAATTTGCGAATTTCCGGATTCGTTGCATCTTCAGAAGAACGAAATGGTTTACGAGGTGGTGAGATTGGTGCTGGAGAATTACAGATTGGTTCAGAGGGAGATTTCTGTCCGAGTCAGGGGAATCGGAGACAGAGCGGATAGTTTGAGTCTGGACGAGTTGACTCAATTGGTGGTCATCTTGACGCGGTTCGAAAATTGTAGAAGAAAACTGACGGTGCTGTTTGTGAACAGGGCGAAGAACGAGGATTTGTGGGAATTGGTAAAGAATACGAAGGCAAAACTGGTGGAGCAGAAGCAGATGAAAGAGGAGAAGAGGATGATCATGGTGGAGATCAGAGCGGAATCGGTCGAGTTGACTCGGTTATGGAACCCGTTTGTTGAACCGGGTCAGTTGCTGTGGGTCCCATCGGGTGACGAACCTTTGGGCCCGGCCCTGCTTCCACTGACCGTTTCAACGGTAGGATAGTTCCGAGCTTTTGTCTGTTTGAAACGAAATTCTTCGAAAGAAAATTTAAAAAATGTGAAAAAAGTTAAATGGGGGTTTTAATTTTTTTTTTCTTTTTTCTCTCTCTCTTTCATTGGGTTTAGGGTTGCACTGTTTGTAAAGTGGATTTTCAGAGTTGCTTTTTGATTGGATTGCTTTGTTTTTACAAAGTTTTGCCATAATTGAAATGTGAGTTCTGTACATAATGGTCTTTTGTCATCTTGAGTTGATCATATAATTTTTTTTATTAACAAAATAATACAATTCAAACAAAAGGTAAAAATGTCAACTTTTTAAATAAGTTGAATAATTTTTTAATTCAATAATTAAAGGGATGAGGATCAACATCAGAGCTTTCTCCATTAAACTGAAAATTGATCTTTTTTTTTTCTAGCAAAAAAAAAAAATTTGACTTTAAACTACAGAAGTTAGTTAGTTATTTAAACTATACAAGTTAGTTAAGTTATATGAGGTTGATAACAAACTAGCTTACTACTATAAGCATTACTATTTTGTTTTTAAAGAATGAAATCAATTTTTTTTAGTTCTTTTAACAATATAAAAATATTTTTAAAATCTTGGCTAAATTTTTTAACATTAAAACTTATGTATTTGTTTTTTAAATTTGATCCTACAATATTTTAAAAAGTTTGATTGGGGTAATAATAATTTATTAATGAATGAAATAGTTAATCATTATTGTCAAATGTTCCCTTGATTGTTTTTTTTTTAGCTAAAAGATTGATTTTTTTTTTCCTTTGAGATAAGATTGAAATATTTTCTATAGATGTAGTAATTTTATGACTTCTTAAAAGAATATATTTAAATTTTTTATGAGTATTCAGTGATGTCAAGACTCCCATTCAAATACTTAGGAAGCCTTTATTTTTTTATTTTTTTATTTAAGGTAGTCAATATATTTTAGCACTAGAAAATGTGCAAGTATAATCAAGTTGGAGAATTTAAGGATTTAGAAAAGGGAAGAGATAAAGGAAAAGTTCAAATAATTTGAACAAGTCAAGCCTTTCTCTTTCTAACATGAGCGTCACCTCTACGAACGTTGACAAGTCCAAAAACAATGAAAATTAGAGACAATTGGGCCGTCGCTAAATTATATTATTAGGTAATATTATTTGAATTAATATATAGTTTAGATTATATTATTTAAATTACATTTCCTATTTGAATTATAATTATAATTCAATGAAATCTTATTTATTATATTTTTTATTTGAAGTAAATGAAGATTGGAAACCTTAACTAATTCAACTATTTTAGATTGACAAACATGTGAATAAGTTAAAAAAACAAGAATCTTCTTCTTTTTTGTATTATTTTTTTTTTTTAAATTTTTAAGAACAACAAATGTGAGGGTGTGTGGATTTGAACTCCCAAACGGAAGAAAATGAGTTATATGACTTTACGCTTTTGGTATTATATTATTTATTTAATGCAATATATATTTACATAAAATTGAGAAACATAGTCGTAAATCTCCAAAAAGAGGGTGGTTTTGAATCTCAACCTCACATGTTCTATTAGAATAAATTATAAATATTTTTGTGAAAATTATAATCATAAATAGAAAGGATAACACATTAAATATGTGCTCGGTAAAAAAAACACATTTAATAGGTCAAAAGATTAATTAAAATTCATTTAAAGGGAAATAACTAAAAGGATGGTTGCTTTTATAAAGAAAAAACGTATGTAATATTTATTAGAGAATTAGGTATTAGCGCATGTGAATAATCATAATGGCAAATTAAGTAATAAAAGTGACAAATAAAAAATGACAATTTAATTAATGTGATGTGTGTCCAATTTTGGTTATTTTTAATTATATGTTTATTATATGTGAAGGTGCAATGTTTATATAATTGCATATAAACATCGTTATGTATTCACTAAAAGAGGAAGTTGAAAGAAACAAAACATGGTAAAAGTTGAAATACTGATTAATGTTACAATTTTTTAGTCAAAAGAGATAGTTTGGTCAAATGTGAGACAAATATGGTAAAAATAAACAGAAAAAACTTATTTACACAAAGAGCAGCTCTCTGCCATCACAAGTCTTTTGATAGAAGAGAATCAACTAGCATCAAATTTGGTCTATCAAAAAGTTCACTTATGGCAATTGGTCCAATTTGAGAGAGACATCCTTGTTATACGTCTTTTCTTCTTCTTTTTTTAGGCAAAACAAAACCAGAAATTAAGACAACATATATAGACGTCGAGAGGCTAAATGGCTTATCATCTTCCAAGGCCATTCTCGGGCCATGGCCATGCATTTTGTTCTTGCTGCAATTGAGCTCTCATCGCAAAAAAGATGCATGGTTCCATTACATTCTTTTTTCGTAAAATTAAAGAAAGTTTGGAGGCGATATCGAAACTTTTGCATTTGAAACGATCGTCCCTATTTTTGAGAGGTCCTCCCATTCGTAATAGAAAAGGTTGAAGATTCAGAAGGTCAACTAGATTGGATAGATTCCAACTTCCATAGTTAGCCTCAGCCCCTCCCTCATCATTGTAGCTTCAGCTTCATCAACTGTCAATGCATTCTCCCAATTTTAATCGCAGCACCTAAAACTCCTATGTGATCTCCAATAATTATCCCAAAACTAAACCTTTCTAAGCCAGCTTATGATGTAGCTAGGTAGGTATCCCTTCGACCTTGTTATAAGTTATTTTTTTTTTTTATATTTAGTTGGTATTTTACTATTCAAAAGCTGTTAGTATCGTCAAACATATATTTACTCATTTTATTGATAATAAATTGGACAAATTTAATCCAAATTAAATTTAGTAAAATCATGAACCAATACAACCCATAAAAGTTCAATTTATTTAAATTCAACTCAAATAAACTTGCTTACTAAACCCATATATTAAGGTTAGACTAATTAAATTTTTTGGGTCATCAAACTTTTTGGACACCTCTACAAACAACAGCACGAGGCAACCAACAACAAAGAATACTCTCGTACATCCAATCCAAAGAAAAACAAACAGCCTTAACCCAAGCTAACCCAAGTTTTTGGCTTAAGTGAAGTTGACCCATTATTTAATTTGTATGTTGACATAAATATGACATAATTGATCAAGGTTCCAATCTTGTTAACAAGAAACATATATGCCCACAAGTTGTCTAATTTCGAAATTGGAGACCCAAATCTAAACTAACCCATCAACAAATTGGGCTAGACTGGACCTACATATAAGAAATATGAGCTTTTAGACCAGATCTAAATGCTTCATAAATAGTCACCCAAAAGCCCAAAAGGTAATGCAGAGAATCCATACCTTTTTCTTTTAATTTATTAGGTAGAACGAGTGGAAAGGATTTGAATGCAAGATTAATTTGTCAATTACTATTAAGCTAAGTTCATTAGAGCATTTTTCATACCATCACTTATTATTTGTCCAACACAATGCATTTAAGATATAGTATGGACGTATGAAATAAAATAATATATCACTTGATGATGTGTCAAAGTCTGAATTAAAGGAGTAAGTATTAGTACTAGAAAAACTTCCCTACATTATGAGTGACATACCATCGAACAACCCAACAAGCTAACTAACATGAACTATAAGTTTAAACTTAATTGTCGTAACTATAGCTCAATTCCCGATTGGACAATATATTTCTTACCTCCCTGAAAATTAAAAGTTAAAATCTTCTCCTATTTATTAAAAAAAGAAATTTAAAGCTTAGTTTAACAGTTAAAGCTATTTTTTTTTTTTTTTGGAGGAAACGGTTAAGCTATTTGTAAGGTTACATATCCCACTAGTCATTGAGGGCTTGGCCACTTCCGTCTACCTGCAGTAGTGCTTTCTCAGCCTGAAATTGAATTAAAATAATTGTTTACCTCTAATTTACCCAATCGGTTTTGACTGTGATGATGATTAATATTCTTGTTTGAAGTGCAGTCCCACCAAATTAAATATCATCCCACTCCAAATGCCTTTCTACCTATTTCTTCATAAATAAACATGACATGGTGCATATATAACTTATTCAACATTTTATGTCAGTATTAGGCATATATTATCCATCAGAAGGTTGAAAATTGAATTTCCAACTCCCAGATAGTGTTGACTCAAAGAAAATAAAAATAGAAAGAACATAAAAAAATAGGATAAATATCGAAAAAGTATCTACGTCAATGTTGACCACTACCTTTAATAGTGGTAATCATAAGATAGATCCTCACAGATCTAAATATTTTAGTAGGCTAGTATAATCTCAAAATTACCCAAAATGGATAAGGACTAAAAATTAATTCAACAATAACTATGAAATATTCTCAATACATGATAATTAAAAAATAGAAAACAAAAAGAATAAAAGGCATAATCAATCAATTAATTATCTTCCAGGATTTATTCCACACCCTGAAATTAAATTTTAAGTTAGAAGAAGCTTCTCATCTTTCCGAGGACTTGACCAGTTGTCTACATGCATTTGTGCTTTCTCAGCCTGAAAATCGAAACAAATAAATCTGATGATAACACAGGATTCTAAGAACAGTAATTAAGTCAAAGTAACTTGGCATTGGAGTACAGCATTAATTAACTTCTTACCTCTTTTTCCCAATCAGTTCTGATCGTAATGATGATTAATATTATTGTCTGAAGTGCAGTCCCACCATATAGCATTCCAGCCCAGATACCCTGTAACATACATATATATATAGTAAAGAATAATATGACCCAATTAAATATACATATTAAGAGAAAACCAATGGGATTAATCATAAGGATAACAGGATTTACCGAAACTCCAGAGTGGAAAACCCATTCCATAATGAAACCAAGAGGGAGACCAATTATATAATAGCATCCAATATTTATGTATGCAACCCATGATTGCCAACCTGATCCAACTGCCACTCCTGCGTTCATTTAGCACACCATACAATTTTTTGTTTCTTATAACCTTTGTTTTTGGTATCCCAAATTCATCAATTATATTGTGATTTTATGAACCTGAAAGAACGGGTTGGATGCTGTTTAACAGAATGGTGATGGCCAGCAAGTTTGAGAGTGAATCCACAGCTTCCACCACACTGCTGCTGCTTGTGAAGATTAAGGCTATCTTGTCATGAAATGTCATTATAACGACACATATTACAACTCCAATCAGTATCGACTGCGCTACCGATACAATTGTTGCGAATTTTGCACCTTTTCCGTTCCCAGCTCCCAGCTCATTTGCAACTCTTACTCTGTTATATTGAATCATTCACATATTCAAGCTGTAATAATTTTCATATGACTTTAATTTCTTTTGGTACCTACCTATATGACTTTGGTCATCTAAAGTGAAACATAAACAATAATCTCATATCTTTTCTACCTTTTACAGAAATAAAATATGGTAGGAAGAAAAGCATACCCGATTCCAGCAAAGAATGCTATAGGAATCATCATCTCCCATCCATTGATGCTCATGCTGCAAGATCGAGCATTTGATACACAAATTAATGAGAACAACCGTTAAGTCCGTTTACCAATCAGCAACCATCGTTTGCATTTCTCTCTAAGAACTAAGAAATAGAAATACAAAAATTATAAAAGATAAATAAATAATAAATTGTCAAATATTTAATGGTACTAATGGAGGGAGTTCTTCGGGAGCCAATTTTTTTCTTTTTCTTCTTTATCTAAAAAGGCTGGAATTGCCCCACAACTATTTATGTACCACTCCACTAGCCATTATCGGGAAATATTAATTAAGCATACCATACTGATAATGCATCTACGGCTGTCGTGGCATTTTCCAAATTTCCTGTCATTAATACGAGGATTCGGAAGTACCAATTCTCCAAGCTGCGAACACAATTATTGAAGGAAAAAATTAGTATGATTATGAGCCGATCAAATATTGTTGTTAGTTGAGCTTACCTGCCTGTATGAATAAAAAGAAATAAATGAAATTGCACATTTGTCAAACTTGTTATGAATGGGGCAGGTGAGAACCAAACCAAAAGTTTTCCATAGAAGCAATTTCAAAGTGTCTAAATTAAATAAATCCGTTCCAATTAAATTAAAGAAAAAAAAATTACCAAAGCATGAGACCAGCAGCAGTAGAGAGTTTGAGGAATTCCCAGAGGCCGTGAAAGGCTTGAATGGAGAATCCGGTCCATGTCAAAGGGCACCAACCACCAACGGTGTAGAAATACAATCCAAAACCAAGAACCCACCAAGACACGTCCAGAGCTATGGCTGCACCAATCACCCCAAGTTCCCATTCATAAATCAGAACCCAGCTCGAAACAACATTCACAATCAACCCCACCAACGACACCCAAGCGATGACCATCGTCTTATGCTGGCACTGCAAGAATGTCTGCAGCGGAAACTGAAAGGCGAAGCTGAAGTGAAGTGGTATCAGCCAAATGGCCACCACCCCCGATTCCTCCGCCACGTCGTCCTCATGGCCGAGCAGTTTCAAAACGGGAGTGGTGTAAACGTAGAAAGGAAGCAGCAAAAAGCAACACAAAAACAGCACTATCCATGAGCGCTGCAAGTATATTCCCAACATGTGGTACTTTTTTGCTCCGTACGCCTGCCCACATAGCGTCTCCAACGCACTCGCCATCCCCAGCTGAAACAAATAACAATTTCAAGATTTATAATACAAGTGAGATACTTCTCTGGTCCTCCAACGTGAATATTGATAGCGGTAAGACGTACCAGGAGGCCAAAATTGAAACCCACAATGACGGTGTTGGCGATCGAAATGGAAGCGAGCTGCACATCGCCGAGATGACCGGCGAAAACTTGGGTGATTACGTTCATGGTGAAGGTAGCCACACGGGCAAATATGGTTGGCCCCACGATCACCCATAGCTGCTGGGTCTCCCTCCATAATTTTGACCAAAAATCTTGTGATCTCCATTTTCCATCTTCGTCTTCATTTGAGAGAAGTGGCTGGTTGTGATCGCTCTCCATATCTCTCACAAAAAAGAAGCAATATGGCTACCCTTCAGTCTTCACGAGACAGGCCGCACATCTACAATACATAACAATAATCCACTCTGATATATCCATATATATAGTATTACCTTTTCAACAACTCCTCTATAAAAATTTATCTGGTTATTACTATTTTAGAGTGCTCAATTTTACATAAAACATTCCAATTTTGGTCATACTAGACAAAAGTTTTAAAATTTATTAAATTAAAATTTGATTTATTGTCAAACTATTGTTAATTTATTAATATTAATATTCAAATGTTTCATCTTAAAATTAGTTCACTCCAAGAGGAGTAATACATGTATATTATAAATCAGTATAAGATCTCTTTTTTTTCAATATGGAATCCTTAACATGTCCCTCAAGATCGTAGTTCTTTTTGCTCATCGATCTTGGCTAAATCCTATTTTTCTGGACCGCTTGCACATTTGAGCGTTTGAGCTTTGATACCATAATAATATCCATAGGTTTTATCTCAAAACCAATTGAATATGAGAGGAGTAGTCCATATCTATTATAAACCATTGTAAGGTTACTTTTGTTTTCAAGGTAAGATACTTAAACAATTAATATATCTAAATACATGCACATATACTTTTCATAAGAAACTGAATCCTCCAGGTGTAACAATAAAATATCTTCTTTTTCAAGTTGTACGCACATTATGTCCATAGAACAATAATTTACTCATGTGAACTTTTTGTTTACAATTGTTGACATATTATTTTACAAAAATGAAAAATTTTAATACATGGTAAAATTTAAAATTCGAAGAGATTAAAAGACAAAGTTAAAATTATCAAAAGGAATGAACTGATGGATACATTTACCAGAAAACGTATTATTCCACCGGATATATGAGTATTGGGAATTTTTAGGTACACCAAATATAGTTTTTTAGTTGGAAAGAGCAATTTTTTCAACCTGAAAGTAGATCATACAAGTTCCCATTTTCCAGTGTACCTAACAGTCTTGAAACATTTTGTATATGAGAATGGGAATGTGATTGGGATATGTCTTTAAGGACCACATTTCATAACATTTTCTAATCCCTTACAGCTCGTGGTTAGTTTTAATTTAATAAATATTCTCTTCTACGCTTTTCAATTAATATTTGATTGATTAGTCATGTGATAATACTTACTGTTTTACTCATTTTTGTTATGTAATGCAAATGATTAGTACCATTGCCTTCTCTTTTCTGCTCTGCTTAGCTTATTCATTTCATTTATTCCTTTCACACCCCAAACCACGTGATGCGTCACGTGTTATCCTATAATTTAAGAAGTTAATTAGTTGCTTAAAGTTGGAGAAAATTTTAATGAATAATATACGAAAAGTTACCCTTTTGGACCGTGGGTTTTCAGCTATAGCCTATAGGATGGTTTGGTCCATAAGTTTTAAAAGTGTACATTTCTGCCCATGAGTTTTGAAAAACAGGTTTACATGGCCCCTACAATAACAGTCTCTTACGACTCCAACGAAAATATGACAGGGTTTAGGGTGGAAATCAACCGATCGTTTTTTTTTTTTTTAGTTTTAGTTTTTAACATTTTCAGAATAAATGAAAAACATTTTTAGAGCAGTAGCATGATCAAATCATATAGCTTAACAAAATTGTAGAAATAGATTTTTGAGGTCTATAGACCGATATAGAGTATTGGGCAGCCATTACTTTGACAATGTTTCACATAGCGGTGTTCCTCATATGAGGATGAATCGTAGTGTCGTATTGGACCTTATTGTGGTTATACTTGAAATCAAAATCGCTGTATTCATAATATGCTAGATGGTTATCACATAATGGAGTGAAAAATGAACACCGCAATCTTAAACTATATTATGGTGTTATCCAAAGAAAAAATATCAATGTAACATGATCAAATGAAAAAACACGGTAACGTTATTTTAAGATCGCGAATTTTTATCCATCTAATTGCATTATTACACACGATGACCCTATAACATCAGTCTAATCATCTTTCCATATAAAAAGAACGAAACAGATCTCTATGAAAACACTCAAAGGGAATCATGCACAATTTTAAATTTGGTCCTACACAATTTCTCAATTCTCAATTTGTTGCTCCATTAGATCGAATACCAAACACTACTATAGTACTAAAAAAATTTCGGTTCACATCTATCGCAAATTCAATCCTTTCTGTTAGGCCCACCACCAAAAAATTATACACTCTCTTCTCTTTTCTCTTCAATCATTCAAATAAAGAAAAAATGGTTGTTTTATACTCTTTGTTTCTTCCGTATGTTGCATAGTGCTTATTTAGAATTTAAAACTTGTGATAAAAAAAAAAACAAGGTGCGTTTAAAGCAAACCAAACTCCCATTTATTTTCTTTTCTTTGAGGTAATTTAAGCAATTTGTCATTCAAATCTCTTATACTAAGAACTATGATTTTATCCGTATTAGATATAACCTTCACGATTTTGTTTTTGGTTTCACATCAATTTTCTCATACCAAAGAAAATAATTGTCGTCTCTTATGTATCATGGATTATACTCTTTCCTAATCAATTTGAGACTTTGTATGCATTCATCTTACAAATCAGACAAATTTGTACCAGACCCACTCGCTTAGAGACCCATCATGGTCATCTCATGCAGGAATATTAATAAGACGAAGCTTCAGAAACATACAAAAATGAAGTAATTAAGGATATGAATATTTGTTTGAAAGTAAAGTGTAAGTACCTCTAAAATCACAGTATCTGCCAAAATAAACCCAAACGCTGCCGTGTAGTCCAGCCGATGGAACTTCAAACTTAAAACAACGATTCCCATAAATACGAGAAAGGAGTAATGAAGGTGAGAGTTGAAGTTGAATGAACCCTTTTTATTATCGAAAAATTATTTTACTGCATCCAATCTAATTCAAATTAAACAAAGTGGTCATTTTAAAATAAAAAGAAAGGTAGCAGGTCAACTAACACCAACAATTATCCTGAACTCAAATAAATAAATTATCCATTCAATTTTGTAACATTTCCTGAAATAAGCTATTGCTATTTTATCTTACAAAAAAAAAAATCTTTCCTTTATAGGACACTGTATTTTTTGAAAGATCCCAAATCAGAAAGATTGGATAGCAATATATTAACATTAGACGACAACTGCAATAGTCCAAAAAGAAAGATAAGTCAATAAGTCAAACAAAACAAATAAGGGATAAAAAGGTAAAATAAGGACTCTCATCCAATTAAAATAATAATACAGATTAAAGGTTAATTATTAAATGGACACCAAGACAGAAATTAAAAAAAAATTATTATTCTTTTTCAGAAGAGTGTCGAACTAAAAACAGGATCCATTGAAAATAGTAAATATAGACCAAATCACCAAGCACTTTTTTTTTTTAAATATTCTTTTTTATCAAACTTATTCTAGAAGTATACCACTAACCAAATTATTTTAAAAAATAATGCTTGAAAAATAGACCACCTATGAATAGTCAGTAAGAGGAGAGACGACCTACAAACGTGGCGCTCCGTTGGTATCACATCTATTTTTTTTTTTTAATTCAAGAGATGATCAATTTGGCACACATTTCTGACGACAAAGTTGGTTTTTAAAAAATAAACATGTTTCTAGTCATTTCTGCACTTCTTCTTAGTGTCTCTTTCATGTTTTGAATTTTTAAAAATATCAGACATGGCACCAACGGAACGACATATTTGTTGGTCGTCTTTCCTCTTGCTGACTATTCATAAGTCGTATCTATTTTCCAAGTATTATTCTTAGAAATAGTTTGGTTAATGATGTAATTTTAGAATAAGTCGGATAGAAAACAATATTAAAGGAAAAAAAAAGTCCATATCACCCCGCGGTTTGCGTTGATCAATTCTGTGGTCTGTTAATTTCATCAATTTTTTGTGCCGCCATAAATTTTCTTATTGTTAAAATACCTATCAGATCTAAAGGGAAAACTTAAAATAAATATATTATTTTATCATATTATAAAAATTTAAAATTTTACTGAAGTAATATAATTCAAGTCAAACTCAAACACCAATATAAGACACATTAAAAAGGAGGTCATCTTTATACTACATTTAAAAAAATAAAAAATAAAATTCACATGCGATAAAAAAAATTCTCAATTTTTACAATACTGGATGAAAATTACCGTATTTAAATTCACAAGATGTGGATAATAAGAAAAAGGATAAATTACCTTAGGTCCTTGAAGTTTGGACAACAAATCGATTTCATGTACTCAGTGATAAACGTAGATGAGAATACTTTTAAAATTAAAGCTATTAATAAATAAAAAAGAGGGAAAAAAAACCTTCTCCTCTCTCTCGACCCACTGCACCTCTTGTCCTTCCCCATAAGGCTGGCCGACGCCCCCGCAAGCCCTCCTACCTCGCTGCTAAACAATCGTAAGACACTCCACCCCGAAAATACAACACTCCTTTAGAGTAACTTTTGTGCAGAGTTAAATTCCTTTTTAAGTGTTTGATGGTCGACAATTGTCAATGAGATCGTCACGAGGAGCACCCTCTTATCAAGGAGACTTGTCTCCATATTAGAGAGAGGAGTTAACAAAATCTCCTATTTAATTGGAAGAGTTGATTGACTAATTAAAAGAGTATAACAAAATAAAGAAAAAAAAATCTTGAGTGCAGTTGGTGATGTGAAAAGTTAAATCTAAAAACAAAGCCTCAATAACAAAATAGTTATATTTGTCTTTTAAAAAAAAAACCAAACAAATTGTGGATTGTAAGCTACTAATTTTAGTTCAATATAAAATATCATTTATTAACATATATGTTATAAATTATGTATAATAATTATTTTAATGTTTTATGTTCTACATGTCTAAAATGAGTTTAAAACGTGAAAAATTTCAAGGAAGAACACAGTTTTGAAAACAAATATGCCAAATAAATAAAATCAGTAAGATAATTTCCTCTCCATCGATTGAGCTTCGAAGGTGGAACATTGTTTCTAAATCTTTTCACCAAAAAAAAAAAAAAAAAAAGGTGGGTGACGAAGGTAGAATCTTTTGCCCCCTACAATGACAAAATTTATTGATTTAATACCCTCCATTCTTTTTGTTTTTTGTACAACATTAAGTTCAACATCAACAACAATAACTTGTTTTTTAAGTCTTAACCCACTAAATTAAGTTCAAGCAATACCTTCTATTTGAAGATAGTGTGTGTATATATATATATATATTTTGGATTGTATCTTATTACAATTAACTCATTCTAACCAAATCAATCAAAGCAACCTTATTCAATCTTCAAATCTACGATGAGATAAACATGAAGAATAATATACCTCAACAAGAATATGTAGTATAACCCAAAATTTTCTCAACAGCCACCACTGGATAATTAATTAAGAAACTAAAATAATAAGAGGCATACAATCACTACTCCATTTATTCTTTTCCAGGACATTTCCGTCCATTAAAATTAAAATTTTAACTGAGAAGATACTTCTCATCCTTTTTAGGGCTTGACCACCTCTCTACATGCATTTGTGCTTTCTCAGCCTGAAATCAGATCAAATAAATCGAATAAACACTCGATTCCTAGTCACAGGAATTCATTAATTTTAAGTCAAAGTAACTTGGCATTGGATTATAACATTTAACTTTTTTACCTCTTTTTCCCAGTCAGTTCTGATTGTGATGATGATTAATATTATTGTCTGAAGTGCAGTTCCACCATATAGCATTCCTGCCCAGATACCCTGTTTCAATTTTAAAAATATATAACCCAATTAGTTACATATTAAGAGAAAATCAATGGGATTAATTATAAGGATAAGGGAATTACCGAAACTCCAGAGTGGAAAACCCATTCCATAATGAAACCAAGAGGGAGACCAATTATATAATAGCATCCAATATTTATGTATGCAACCCAAGATTGCCATCCCGATCCAACCGCCACCCCTGCATTTGCATTCATATTTTATTACATATTTAATAACGCAGTTATTTTTTAAAAGAAAATTTTGTTTTTGCATTTCTCTCTCTCTTAGTTGAATTAGCGAGTAGCCAAGTTCTATCCATGATTTTATGAACCTGAAAGAACGGGTTGGACGCTGTTCAAGAGAATGGTGATGGCCAGTAGGTTGGAGAGCGTATCCACTGCTTCAACCACCCTGCTGCTGCTTGTGAAGATCAAGGCTATCTTCCCATGAAATATCATTATAATAGCACATATCACAATCCCGATCCCGGTCGACTCCGCCACCGATACAATTGTTGCAAATTTGGCGGCTTTCCCGTTCCCAGCCCCCAACTCATTTGCCACTCTCACTCTGTTAACATTCACATTTTCAAGTTAGTCAATTTGCCTCTGATTCCTAAATCTTATGTGTCTTTGATCTATCTAAAGCGAAAACCAGAAGGGTTTGTTATTTATGTTCTAGATTTATTGTGGTAAAAAGAAAAGTACCCGACGCCAGCAAAGAATGCCATAGGAATCATCATCTCCCATCCGTTGATGCTCATGCTGCACAAGTTTAGCCAACAAAATAGTATACAATAATTGTCCACCACTTTATTGAAAAAACTGTGAGAAATAATGAGAATTATGAAGAGATAAATATTAATTAATTTGGCATACCATACGGATAACGCATCCACAGCAATGGTGGCATTTTCTAGATTTCCCGTCATTAATACAAGGATCCGAAAGTACCAATTCTCCAAACTGCGCACACCCAATTATTGATGCAAAAATTAGTAAGGACAGACCCCTGCGAGTATGCTCATGTGTCTATATCAAACAGAGCAATAAATGTAATGATATTGATGGATGACCAAAATTTTGCCATACAAAAAAATAGTAAATTCTAGAATTGGTCCACAACTTTAAAGTAGAAAATATTTATAGATAGACTATTAAAAACTTAAAATTGAAGAGGGAAAAAATTACCAAAGCATGAGGCCAGCAGCAGCAGAGAGTTTGAGAAATTCCCAAAGACCATGAAAGGCTTGAATGGAGAATCCGGTCCATGTCAAAGGGCACCAACCACCAACAGTGTAGAAGTACAATCCAAAACCAAGAACCCACCAAGACAAGTCCAGAGCTATGGCTGCCCCAATCACCCCAAGTTCCCACTCATAAATCAAAACCCAGCTCGAGACAACATTCAGAATCAACCCCGCCAGCGAAACCCAAGCGATGACCAGCGTCTTCTGCTGGCACTGCAAGAACGTCTGCAACGGGAACTGAAATGCGAAGCTGAAGTGGAGGGGTATCAGCCAAATTGCCACCAGCCCCGACTCCTCCGCCACCTCGTCATCCTGGCCCAGCCACTTCAGAACCGGAGCGGCGTAGACGTAAAACGGAAGCAGCAGAAAGCAACAGAAAAACAGCACTATCCAAGAGCGCTGCAAGTATATTCCCAACATGTGGTACTTCTTTGCCCCATACGCCTGCCCGCACAGCGTCTCCAATGCACTCGCCATCCCCAACTGATCAAACAACAAAAATTAACCTTTTTGTCGCACATTGGTTATGTGTTAATAATCACACGTTGAAAACATAAGAGAAGTAACAAAGTTAATAAAGTAGTTACTATAACTAATATAGTAATACACTAATATCAACCTAAGTTAACCAATATCAGTAATATACTAATATTTATTGTCTCATTCCTTATTGGTTTTGAGATGAACAATATTTATTGTCTCATTGTTTGTTTGTTTTGAGGTGAACTTCATGAATATTGATAAGTTACGATGAAAAAAAACGTACCAAGAGGCCAAAATTGAAACCCACAATAACAGTGTTGGCGATGGAAATGGAAGCGAGCTGCACATCGCCGAGATGACCAGCAAAAACTTGGGTGATTACGTTCATGGAGTAGTTAGCGACGCGGGCGAATATTGTAGGCCCCACGATTGCCCATAGCTGCTGAGTTTCCACCCATACCTTTGAGTACTTTGATCTCCCATTTTCATCATCTCCTCCATTATTACTAGTCGAGATCAGCAGCGGACGGTTGAGATCCGCCATCTGGAAAACAAGAGCCCAGCCAGTGTAAGGAGTAGATCATAGAACAATCATGTTAATATTAAGGGTGAATGTTCTAAAATCAAAAAACACTATGCCTATGCTTATGAAAAATCATTCTATACAGCATATAAGGAGAACAGAGTATGTACAGTAATATTATAAGTTATCTCTTTTTTACACCCATCCTTCCTCGCACGTGAATATATTTTGTCGTGTAATTTAAGAAATGAATTACTAGCTTGAAGTTCATTTTTTTTTTTTTTTTTAGTTTTTTTAGTATAAAATGCCTAAAGATTGAAGATATATAAATGTCAATTATGATGAATTATGTTTGCTTGAACGTAGCTTAAAATCCCTTAAAAGTTTAATTAAACTTTACTAGTAATAATTTTTAACTATATTAAATTTGGTTCTAACCATTATTAAATTTAAGGTTGTGAATTATATGTCAATTACTCGAGCGGTTGAGCTTTAGCCTAGCTTAAAGTTCAATTAAACTTTACTAATAATCATTTCTAACCATATTAAATGTAGCTCTAACCACCATTAATTCTTTGACGAAATAAGAGAGATAAACGCAGAAAAAAACATTAAACTCTTATTCTTATTACATGTTACAACGTGATTGGACGTTAAATATACTCCTTTTGAGGTATTTTTAAGTTACTGCAAACTTTATTAAAAGTTTATTAATTAATTACGCACACAATTCAAAGAATAATAGTAAATAAATAAGCAAAAAATGTGAATGTGAGCTGGATGTTATTTCTATTAAAAAAATTAGAAAACAAAACATTAATCTCACTTTTATATTTGATAGTTTTACCAAAATGAGTTTAGTCTAGTGGCAGTTGAATGTCTTATTTAATATTTATTTTATTAAATAGGAAATCAATATGAGTAGAAAATTTTATCTTTTGTACATTTGCACAGCAGCCAACAGAGCACATAACTCGACGGTGTTAAAAAAAACAGTATTAAAATTATTGATAATGATCATATTAATTTTAAATTATATATTTTAAATGGAAATCTCAATGAACTAACAATTACTATAAAATCTCTATTTCTATACAATAATAATAACAAGTACCTGTAGAAGCGGTATCTGTCAAACCGTAACGTCCGCTCGCCGTCGTTGAGTTGGCTTCCCGACGTCCAAACAAATGGAAGTTCCGACGAAGCTTTGGATTCCGAAACCGAAGAACAAATCGGAGAGGCGAGAGAAAGAAGAGGGAGAATAATTTCGCTATGTCGGAAAGTAATCCCTAAAATAATTAATACATTTCTACGAATTTAAAGAACTTGTAATTCGAAATTGCGGAAATTAAAAAAGAAGGTATAAATTCCAAGGCCTCTATATAATTATCTTCTGTTTATTCAAGACGAATTCAAAACGAATTTGAATGTAGTCCTGAATTTCAGAAAGCGTACATATGATCTAAGAATTCATAAATGTTAGTTACTCACGTGTGATTGCAATAATGTGGAGGGTTTGAATCTGATTGTTTGGGTAATCGGTGAGGGGTTTAGACACGACTGTGAGTAATTACAATATACATTTTTTTTGAATTGGGTTGGGTTAGCTTAGTCATGGGTGTGAAAGAGATGTTTCAACACTTGTACACCCATGTGGCAACTGCTAATGAGATTTCAACTTATTTTAAATAACAAAAAAACAACTACTTTGACACTGCAGAAACTCCCAAAACAGGATCCAATGCCCACGCGGGAGCCGGGAGGGATCCATGAAAACCCAAAAATGCATTTTTCTTTTCTGTCCTCGATTTCCTTATTACCATTTTACCCCTAAGCTGTTAAAAGAACTATTTCTAGTTCAATAAAAATTCAACTTGGGTGAGCCCAACCCGTATTTGGGGTGTGGGCTTTACCCTACTGTTTAAGCCCGGCCCACCACAACCCAATCTCCCCACCTGCGGGGCCCAGCATAAGCAAACCCCCTTTTCTTCCGGTCCTCTTTTTCTTTCTCCACCTGCAGTGAGCCTTCATCCTCCTCTATTGTTTAAATAAATCTTCGAATTATTAGTAATTCAGAATTAAAATAAGATCAGTTTATAAAATTAAAATTTTACAATTAATTTTTCTACATAAACCTATTTAGTTTTTACTTTATAATTATACTTATAAATTATGATAAAATATTTTTAGGTGTGATATTATTGATCAAATTAAAATTGTAATTCAAATTATATTAGATAACATTTTTTTAACTGAAAAAATAAAATCTTATATTTCTATTAAAAATAGTAATAATATTTTAAGGTGATTTTCCTGATATTATCATCATCATACTAGTAATTTAGTCAAATTAAAACAATATAAGTACATGTCAAGACAGATATATGATCTACCAAAATTTTGAAAATTCAAATGTCACTGGACAAGTTGTTGAGTTTTTATATATGTGTGGAATATTTTATATTTAACTCATATATATATAAAACAAAAGATATCAATTTAAATGAAACAAAAACACAATAATTAATTTAACATAATTAAATATTTCATAAAACTTTCTAAAATCCACATCATCCACGCCTGCTTTTTAAACTTAGATTTATCCAAAGCTGCACTTCTTTTAATTTTTTTTTTCTTAATTAAATTCTAAACTAGAGTCTGTTAATATTCATGAGGCCACCTCTCAAAATTAATAGACAATAAGAGATAGTGACTCTTTTGAACTTATCGATCTCAGTTGAATCCTATTTTTTTTTAATTGAATGTTCGTATGAGCTTGTTAGACTTTAATATCATTCTATAAGATTTCATTTGTATAGTCAACGATACCATATAAACATTTTGTTGGGTAGTTTTGAATTAGCACGTGCCCGAAGCTGCAATTTGGGTTTGGTCCCCTCCTCCAACTATTATTGTTATTGCTATTATAATTCAACTTTTGTTGGTGTGTTTCCGGCCCGCCAATTAAACGTCCCAGTCGCAGTGCTTTCTAGACAAATTTTCCAACTTGGGTCTGCGTGGGAACTGGAAATTAACCAGCACAACGCAGGCTCTAGCGGCAACCATAACCAAATTAATAATCGAAGGAGGACACTCCATTATTGCTTTCCATGAAAAGTAACGTATCTCTCACCTCACCCTTTTCTATTTCTAAATTATTTCCCTTGGACTTTATAACTCTTTTAAATAATACATGCCTCTCACACCCACAATAATTTAACTGTTTCATTCATACAGTACACCTATGCCATTGACAACATCTCGCCACTCCCAACTTTGACACCAAAATGTCCCAACTAAATAAAACGCTTTGCCTCAAGGAACAACCAAATTTTAAAGCTGAAGAACATGAATAGTACCATTTTTATAGTACCATAAATGTAGACTATGCAGCATCTAAACTTCTAACGTGAAGAACATGAATAAATATCTTTACTATTGAATTAAAATTATTTTTAAAAATGTATTGTGACTATATCTAATTATTAAAAGTTTAATTCAACGTGAATCACCTATATTAGGTTTGGTGATTCGTATCATGTTAAATTAATATAAATAAATTAGTCAACGATACAATTAAATAATAGCAACTAATAATATATGTGCATAATGAAAAGACAGAGAAGCATTTTCATTTACAATCCCTTATTTCTATGTATAAAACACCAACATGGCACATCATTATCTTCCTAAGCACTGATAAAGCGACGGAGAGGGAATGTAAATGGTCTCTTGGGCTTAAATCAAGTTAGGTTTTAATATGGATGTAAATGTCAATTTTCAATTTTATTAAAGTCTTGTATGAATTCGTAATATTATAAATTCGTTGATGGATATTATTTAATAATATGATTATCAGGTATACTTATACAAAATCATACCTAAAAAATCACAAGTACTCCAACTATCAAAGAGGAAACTTAATTGGTAGTTTAAAGAAAATGAAGAAATTTTAAGAGAATGCCATAACTTTTCATTTCATTGCATATGAGATGATGAATAAAGAGCCAAACATGATGTTTAGACTTATCTACTTAATTATGATTAATATATTTGGTGGAGGATTTTTTAGATAAAAAAAGAAGTTGACTAATCAAACTAAATATAATTGAGAAAATAAAAATTTTATGCCATCTTGGTCAAAAGTAGCTTTTGAATAATTGGTGGGAAATCATATTATCAATAATTGTGGAGCGGCATAGTTTAATATTCAAAATGTGCATCTTTATTCTAATAATATTATTTTAGAACCTATTTTAAATCCACTGTCATGAACAGCCTATTCTCGTATGGGTTGATGCAAGAATTTTTTCCTTCAAGATTTCTCAAATTTACATCCATCTTCAATAATAAAAAGGGATGGACAAACCTGTAAAATAGAAAAGTTACATAATGGCATGGTACTAGCCACACACACTCCTACTTAAGTTGAAATTGGAGTTTTAGATTAAGCATAGAGTAGAGTCTCAATTATGATATTTGTGATATTAGATGTCGTTTCTATTGAAATTATTACACTTCTTATCAAGTTACCAATAAATTGTAATGTCATTTTGGAGATCCCAAATCATAATGAAATCATAATTCTATTTTAAATTTATCTGGATTAATCTAATAGTTATTTATAGCTTCCAAAATGGCTACATCACTATTTAGTACGTTGTGAGGCCTCATCCTACAATTCTAGCAGTGGATATGGCCACCATGATAGTAGTATCAAATTTTGTTCCTAATATTTAATTTACTGTTTATCACTTCGACAATAGGTAAAAGTTTTTTTTAACTAGTATTTAAAATATTGTAAAATTTATAAAAGTAAAATAATAAATCGATTAATTAATTATATGTTAAAAAAATTATAAATCGAAAAATCCTCAATACTAGAATTTTCTCATAATAGTCTCCATCACCCGAACAAAAGGACTGTCCCTCCCTGATAGAAATCCAGGCCGATCGCCCACATGGCCGACAAATTCTGCAAAGGCCTTCCCATTTTGCTTCGAATTCATTAATCAATTATAAACAAAATGTAAATATTTCAATATTTTATACTTTTTGAGTGTTAATCAATTCAAACTTTCAACTTTGTTGAAAATTTAAATCCTTTACTTAAAGATTTCTTTTATTTTTATTTTTTATGATTTGTGTCCATATGCTATGGGTGTACTTATAGCTGGAAAACTACTTTTAAGGTCTTTCATTATTCTAGTTGTGTTAGATATTTGCTTAATTTCCTAAGTTATATTTGGGTATTTTCTTGCAAATTTAAGGATTTTATGGACAAGTTTAAGTATCTTTGTGGTTGAGTTTGAAAAGTTGTTAAGGAGTATTAATAGACTATTCCGATGTAATTTGACACATAAAATTAAATTTGTCTATCAACAAAATTGGACAAGCCTTATTAACAAAATCTATTTCTTTTAAGTTGCATGAACATGTTCTAGTACACAGTGTCCAAATATGTTAAACAAGAATATAATTTGATGATAATTAAGTCACTTTTTATTAATAAATTATGTAAAAGAAAAATCTAGGGAAGAACTTAATCGAGAATTTTTAATATACCATGTCTAAATTTGAGGATTTAAAAACGACTAAGAACTAAATTAAAAATTAAAATTAAAACAATTTTTACAAATGGTATTCGACATATTTAGCGTAAAAAAATATTAAAGAGAGTCCTTTGACTTTTGCATTAATAGATTAAGAGATTTTTTTTCTTTTAGTATAATAATATAGAGTAGAGATTTAAATTCTACCTCACAATTAATTGAATCATATTAAAATCTACCAATTATAAAAAAGTTGAAGTTGGATAACGAAGAACTAAGTAAAAGTAATAATAGCTAATTATATATATCTCAAATTAAGAAATTAAGAGTTCGAATCCTTTTTTCGTATTATACTAAAATAATAATAATAATAAATAAATAAAGTGTTTCAGTGTTTCGGGTTGAATAAATCTTGAACTAGATTTGGTCCCCTCCCATCCCACATGCAACCGGCCACGTCAATTATATTATTATTATTATTTTAATAGAATTAAGTTTCCCCTGTTTGCTTCCCGTGCTTTATCCATTTTCGTGTCGATAGATAAGGATTTATTTTTGTATGGATCACTGTTTAAAAGTTGACAGTTAATTGTTAAAAAAATTACTACTGTTTATCTATTTTTCTCTTTCATTTATTAATTTTACCACAAGATGAAATATTTACTAATTAACAACTAAATATTTTTTATTTATTAATTAAGTTTTATATGTCACGTGTGTTACGACTCATTCATTTCAGATAAAAAATTTCAGATTAATTGAGTTTGTAGAGATTATTTTCAATCAGATAACTTCGAATTTAGGCCGTTCCTATATGTTATACTAAATAAAAATTAACAATATCCAATAAAAAAGACGCTTAATCGTCACGAGTATAGTTTTGATACATTTGACAGTAATTGATATATATCTCTAATTAAAAGGTTGTGAATTTGATCCCTAATCCAGATGGTATACTAATAAATAAATAAATAAATAAAAAATACACTTAGTCGGTGGGAAGTGGGAACCAACACCGTTTTCGTCGAGATACAAACCCTACTTGATTTGTGTGGGTTGTGGAATGGGGATGTGGCCATTTATTTTTCCTCCGTAGAATGTGGATCCGTTTTTTTTATATGATTTTTTTTGTGAATAAAGCATTTATTATATTTATAAATAAAGTAATAGCTTTTGAATTTTACGGTATAATATTTGAAATTTATATATTTATTTTTTTCTAATATATTAAATAAAAAATATAATTGATATATCATCAACATTCATCATATCAAATATATCTTTTTTTATTTTTTATTTATTTGAAAAGATCGTATCAAATATATCATTAATATATTAGTACTTATAATCAAGTATTATTGATTCCTTCCATATATATCAAATTAGGTATATCAATGCATGTCAATCTTTATATTAGGTATAAAATAGATCTATTTAAGTCTTAAAAGGCAAACATTTCATCTAAAATATGAAAATAATCAAACTCAATTTAGTAATATATCATGTATATCATTAATATATCAATATTCATATAGGTATATTGGTACTTATCACAATCAAATATATCAACGCTAGATTCAAATCAATTATTGTTTAAATTTAAATTATGTGAAGATTTTTGCTTTCTTCTCCATGAGTTAGGTCTCTGGATTTTGCTTTTTTATTTTTTTTTCCCAAAATCTAAAAGTTGTTGCTACTTCTGCAAACTCCTATTAATTTTCTTTTTACTACTTTTGCAAGCACCCTTTTATTTTTTTAATTAAAAAATATTCTGATTAACTTTTTTTTTAATTTTATTAATGTTATTGTGAGGTATTCAATCCTCATCCTGGATTACAATATGGCTTTCAGAAATCAGTGCAAATAAAATAGTAGTCTCCAGTCTCCACACTGACACTCCACTGCTAAAAAATGGTAAACAAATACAATCAAAGATTAAAAGAAAAAACATTTTCAAAACTGGGTAATTCTCAATAAATAAATAAAAAAATAAAAAAAAAGAAGGAGACCACTGCATAACAATTTCCAAAATTTATTCCATTCCACCATCTAAAATTTAAATAATAAAAAAAAAAAGAAAAAAGAAAAAATTAGGCGAGTAGAGGCTTCTCGTTTTCCTCAGGGCTAGACCAATCTTCTACGTTCTTGAGTGCATTTTGAGCCTGAAATTCAAGTCAATAAAATTGTACAATGAATGATTCTGTTCATGTTATATTTGGAGTTGAAATTTGACATTAACATTAAGTACCTCTTGTTCCCAGTTAGTTCTCATGGTAATAATCACTAATATTATTGTTTGAATTGCAGTGCCACCAAATATCATCCCACCCCAAATGCCCTGTGGGATAGACACACGTGTCAGTAACATTTAATACCACTATACCATATACACATGATTGAATTTTGATATTTAATTTATTTTTGTTATGAAGTGAAGATGCATACCAAAACACCAGAGTGGAAAACCCATTCCATGACGAAACCGAGAGGGAGACCAATGAGATAATAGCACCCAATATTTATGTATGCCACCCAAGATTGCCAACCTGATCCAACCGCCACTCCTGCGTTCATTCAACACACCATACCATTTCATTTTCTTTCAAAACGGCTCAAAATTAGTTTATTTATTTTGGATTAATTTATTTTTAAGAACCTGAAAGAACGGGTTGGATGCTGTTTAACAGAATGGTGATGGCCAGCAAGTTTGAGAGTGAATCCACAGCTTCCACCACACTGCTGCTGCTTGTGAAGATTAAGGCTATCTTGTCATGAAGGATCATTATAACTACACATATCACAACTCCGATCACCGTCGATTGGGCCACCGATACAATTGTTGCAAATTTGGCGCCTTTCCCATTCCCAGCTCCCAGCTCATTTGCCACTCTTACTCTGTTTATTCACATTCATATGCATGTTAGATCAATCATGACAAACGACCTTTTTCCAATATAAATTAAGTAATGAAATAATGTCCTTTAATAAAGTGAGAAACCAGAAGGTCGGTTGTTCTTTTTTCATCAAAGTACGGCGGAAAAGTAAGATAAAGGAAAGAAAAAAGGTGTAGTGTGTACCCAATGCCGGCGAAGAATGCTAAAGGAACCATCATCTCCCATCCATTAATGCTCATGCTGCAAACAAAGTTTACCCATAAATTATTAATTCCTAACGTTTTTTTCCTTTTTTTTTTTACCTAATTATAAAATGAATTTATTGGGGATATGGCACAAAATTGTAGCGGAAAAAAAGAAGAAAAATAGGAGTGGCATACCATATGGACAGCGCATCTACCGCAACAGTGGCATCCTTCAAATTTCCGGTCATGAGTACCAGTATCCGGTAGTACCAATTCTCGGAGCTGCCCAATGGAAAAAAGTTAATTCTGTGAGTTGGGAGTAAGTTTTATAAGGTAAGGAAAGGGGGAAAAACAGAATTTACCATAGCATAAGGCCAGCGGCGGCGGAGAGTTTAGTGAAATCCCAGAGGCCTTGAAAGGCTTGGACAGAGAATCCAGTCCAGGTCAAAGGACACCAGCCACCCACAGTGTAAATATACAACCCAAAAACCAGAACCCACCAAGAGATATCGAGAGCAATGGCGGCCCCAATGACCCCGAATTCCCACACGTACATCAAAACCCAGCTCGTAACAATATTCACCAACAACCCCAACAGAGACACCCAAGCGATGACCTGTGTCTTCAGCTGGGACTGCAAGAACCTCTGCAGCGGAAACTGGAACGCGAAGCTAAAGTGAAGCGGGATCAGCCACAGCGCCACCACCCCTGATTGCTCTGCCACGTCGTCGGGTTGGCCGAGCAGTTTCAGAACCGGCGTCGCGTAGAAGTAAAAGGGAAGCAACAGAAAGCAGCAGAGGCAGAGTACTATCCATGAGCGCTGTAAGTATATTCCCAACATGTGGTATTTCTTTGCTCCGTACGCCTGCCCACACAGCGTCTCCAGTGCACTCGCCATCCCCAACTGAAACAAAATTAGTTAATTAATTAAACAATTATACCAACAGGGGCCTGCCTCTGCCTACGGAGCATTGATACGTACCAATAGGCCGAAATTGAAACCCACGATGACAGTATTGGCGATGGAAATTGAAGCGAGTTGGACATCGCCAAGATGGCCAGCGAAAGCTTGGGTGATGATGTTCATGGAGTAGCCAGCAACGCGGCTGAAAATCGAAGGCCCAACGATCAGCCATAGCTGCTGAGTTTCCACCCACAGCTTTGACAAAAAATCCTCTCTCCGATCTTCACCTGATTCCGTTGCTCTGCTCTTATCTTTGCTGGAGATGATCAGTGGCTGATTCAGCCCCTCCGCATCCGCCCTGATAATACTCCCCATTATATTATTGTCGGAACAAACAATATAATAATAATAATGGGTAGTTTAACGAGGAGGAGGAGGAGGAGGAGGAGGAGGAGGAGAAACTCTAGAGGCTGCTTCTACACGAGACGAGAAACGTCGCATTTTATAATCGTTCCCCGCCCAAATTGGGCGCATCAGAGTTCCCATTTCTTTAAATTAAAAATTATTATAAACTTCAAATTGCGATCAACGTTTCAAGAAAATTGTGGATATAAATCATAGATTACCGCTACCAAATATTTTGATCAAACAAAAAAAAAAGAAAAAAAAAATAAACAATACTGTACTATCTTATGCGCAGTAAAAATAAATCTTTATTTTCTTAAAATAATAAGATGTCAAATTTTAAAGGAGAGTGAAGATAAAATTTATTTTTCAAATAAAATTATAAAAGGGGGGAATAATGATAAAATGTTTTAGGTAAACAAACGAAAAAGAAAATTGACGGTCAATGGAGGACTGCGCACTGCACAGTACCCACTACCCGAGCCTGCCAGCTACGACCTTAAGAAAAGGTTTTTTTCTTTTTCTTTTAGAAATAAAAAGGGGTATTTTTCAAACTAAATATTGTAACTGGTCCCTGACACATTTTGTGACCTATTTGGGGACGGACTGTGGCCGCGGAAAGAGCCTTTTTTTCCAAAACAGCCCTCGTGGTTTTGTGATTTATCAGGGATAGTATAATCAGGTCAATTATAGGATCGCTCGCACCCATAACAACAATTTCTCCAAAATAATAACAAATTTAATCCAAACTAAAAATATTTTCACATAATATATCATAATTTTTAAATTAATTTATCGTTTCTCTCTCTAAAATTTTCATATTTTGAATATTTATTATTGTTTGTCCCTCTCCAAATTTTTATATATATTTTTCTAACAGACCAGTTTCATTTCTCTCTCTAAAAATTTAATATTTTTCCTAATTTTTTTCTCTCTAAAATTTCATTTTTTTTATAATTTTCTTTCTTTTCGTATTTTTTCCTTTGAAAATTATATTTTATTTTCCCGTTCAATTTTGTTTCGCTGTAACTTTTATTTATCTTTGTATTTATTTATTTTCTCTAAAAATTATATTTTGAATCTTGTTATTTTCTCTAAATTTGTTTCCACTATAATTTTTCTCTTTCTTTATAATTTGTTTTTTTTTCTTCAACATATCTTTTTCTCTTGACTTTATTTTTTTCTCTACAATTTTCCTTTTTTTGTCTTTAATTTTTCTTTCACGGTTTTTTTCTAAATCTTTTTATTTATCTCTCTAAAATTTATCTTTCAAAAGTTTATTTACATCTCTGAAATGCATGTCCCGACCCCATCCCCGTCCCCGATTCCATTTTTTAAATAATTAATATATATATTTATTACACTTTTTTTATACTTAAATTCTAAAAATACTTAAAAACAATTATAAAACCAAAAATTTTTCTTGAGAACATCTCTCGGACCCAAGAACGAGTTGGAGACGGAGACTAAAAATTTTCATGAGTACCAGAATGGGGGAGAGCATCCTCACTCGCACCCACATCATTGTCATCCCTACCCTACATAAAATTTTTTTTATGTATTTTCAATTTTCTAACTTTTTAAAAACAAAAATTTAAAAAATGGTTACCAAACGTGTTTTGGTTTAACATATATAGTTTTGTTTTTTAAAAACAGAAAACCAAAAACCAAAAACTAAAATGGTTATCAAACGGGCCCTACAATTCTCTAAAATTATATATGATTATTTAAATTGTTATTTTCTACTAAAACGAACATAATTTAATGGTAACTGGCGCATATTTCCAACTAAAAGATTGTGAGTTTGAGACATTTTCATGCTAAAAAAAAATGGTTATTCTCAAAATTCAAATTTTTTTTACAATCTCAAATCCTTTATATATTTGCGGTACTTAAAATTTTGATACGGATCATCTTTGGTATCTGATGAAAAAAATAATAATAATTAATGATAATTTCCCACTACCTAGCAAATCCTATCCATACCATACCCATAGTCACAATTAAATAATTAATAAGTATAGATAATGATAATGTTGATTGCCTTTGCAAAACAAAAGATAATGTGTTGATTCTTTTATCTGAAGCTATATTAATTTTTGCTTATATACATGTCAATGCGATCAATAACTACACGATAATATATATTTAATCATTGTAGGGATAAAAAACCAATTATTTGTATTATTAAAATGTATCATATTATTAAACCAAAATGCCATGCATATATATTACAAAAATGATTAAGACATTACTTATTCAACTTGTTGAATGTTTGAATCTCCTCCTCCTTATTACTTTAAAAGAAATGGTATTATATCTTATAATTCACCAGAATAATATGCATGCATATCTCCAACATATATAGCTACACCACAAATGGTAAATCTTATCCCTTGAGATCTAAGATGATAAGACCATTCAAAGAAAAAACTGAACCCACATCCGCAAGTCAAGACAGATGACAGCACCCAGGCAATAAGCATATATTTAAGTCAAAATCATAGTTCATTTCATCAATGAGATAAAAAAAATCTACAATTTGTTATGTGTCTGCAGATTTCTCTTTAATAAACAATTGAATGCTTGAGTCTGGACATGCATATTTATCATTTATCCATTCTCTCACATAACAACAACATAAAAGTAAATGCAGTCTTACAAAATAATAGAAGCACACAATAACATAACATAACATATTTATGATTAATTAATAAAAACGAAACTTGCTGCCATATGATCGTAAAGCCTAGCTGTGGAGTCTGAACAAAAATGACAATGACAGTGCATTAATTAATCAGAGCTGGCGGGGATGGGCGACAGGTCACAGTCTGCGAGCCCACTTGGGACTGGGGGGGCTCATTAGTGACAGTGTATAAAACGGGCAGTTGGGACTTTAAAAATAAGCTGTTTACAAGTCATTCAGTTTAGTCAGTCTGTTGTTCAGATCAAAAACAGGCTCGTATGCAATCTTCCAGTGACGAATAAAGATAGTAAACTTCGAAGATATGTATGTGATTTGTAGCTGAGTTCTATCAAACTGGTAGTGTGTTCTCAAAAAAGAAAGTTTACCGGGTAAAAAATGATGTGTTTGATAATATGGAACACGTATAGATGGCTATTTGAAACGAGGTATAGTGCGATTTTGTTCGAGGAGAAAATTGTTGGGAATGCAATAAAAATACCATATTTACTAATAAAAAGATCAAGATCATGTATATATATTAATGAATGATAACATCTCTATTAGTTCGAGAGGCTTTTTGAGTAAAATTGAAGTAAATAGTCAGGATGGATTATGTCCTAAGTAACAATATCCTATCACTTAAAATGTAGAGGTTCGTTCAACTTGTATTCCTAGAATTGTTGAGCCTAGTGATCAACCTTTCAAACTTTTAGGTTATATTTGTTTGGTAATACGGAGATTCACCTAATCAAATGAATTCAACCAATATCATTTTGACAGCGATTTGTTTTTAAAACTATTTTTGCTGTGAATCAAATAGTGGAAATTCTAAAAAAAAAATAAGTTTGTATTTTCAGTGTTTTTAAATTTTGAATTTTAAACTTTAAAATGCAAAATTTCATTCAAATATATATATATGAACTTTGATAAATATATTATTTCATGTCACAAACTTCTGAAATACAAAATTTCATTAAAAAAAATATATAAAAACTTTGATGAATATATTGTTTCATGTTATAAACTCATTGTTTTTTTTAATTGAAACATGTAAAATATAATATGATGAATTATACAACAATGGTAAAATAATAATTATACATATTTTATAACAAAAATGTTGATAAATTAATTGATTAAACTGAATATTTAGCGGGTATAACAACTAGTTTACAAAGCTAACAAAGAATACATTAAATTTCTTGCATTTGGATTTTTATTTCTGATCACTAACTAAAACACCCTTAACTTTTTTTTCTTTATTTCCATAGCCATTTTCCAACTCTTGTCCAATTTGTTTGAGTAATAAATAATGCCAGAAAAAAATATACGTTGTTTTTTATCTGCTAATTTAAAAAACATCCATCCCTGTTCTTATCCTTGTCAACCCAAACATCATGATAATTCAAATGAAATTCATCCAAAGTTTTACTTTGATTTTTAATTTAGTTTCTAGAATTTAAAAAACAAAATATTTTCATTCTTCAAAATTTTAACAAATTTATTAAATCTTTCTTATTAAAATTTGAGTATAATTATGTTTTTACTTCATGAATAACCTTTAAAATGTAGAACTATAGTTTAAAATGTAAAAATAAAATTGTCATGCGTAATGAAATTAAAGCAATATAAATAAGAATTCATCAACGATGAAAGAGTGAAATTTTAGTTTTATAGACAGAGAAACAAAATATATGATAGTTTTATTTCTAAAAACACGATATAACACGTAACTTTGTTTGATAGGACTCTTTTCTCCTTTTTCTTTTTTTTCTTTCTAAAATTCATGAATCATGCTTATTGGTACTCGTGTTTCACTTTGGAAAGTATTTTTAAGATATTAGAAAAATATTTAAAATTAAAATAGTCTCGAAAATGTGATTACTTCTTTTTCTTGATTAGACTAAAAGTAAAAAATTATTAGTGATAACATGGAAATCTAAAAAAGTGAGATGGATCATTGGGAGGACAAAAAGTTGCAATTAATAATTCACATTACCACTGTTACCTAATCCAAATGTTCTTTAAAAAAAAAAGAAAAAAAACAAATGATCCAAACTTTACATTACAATAACAGTATATCTAATAAGCAGCCTCAGATGAAAACAATTTCACATGAGTGATGGTAGATGGGGCCGCCCACTTTGAATTTGATAGCAAATATTAAGCCTCAAAATAATCATTATTAAGATTGGTTGAGGCTTTTCCTTTTTTAAAGCATTTTCCATCTGCTTTAACGCAATACAAAAGTGAGGGGAAAAAAATAGTGAACTTTTTTAGTTCCTATTTTGATGGTATCGGGGTTATCTCCCAACAGAGAAGTGCTTTTTTCTGTACTAAAAAAAAGTGCTTTTTTTCTGTGAAAGAACATTTTTTTTTTTGTGAGATTTAAGAAACAAACCAATTACATAGAGCCAAGTAAAACAGTCTTTGTGTATTAAAAAAAGGATGAAGGAAAAAAAATTGTGGGGGTGATTTTTAAGTCATTTTTAGAAGATCTTGGTCTCAGCCGTTTTCGAGATCATGGTATTGTCCACTTTGGATATAGTCCTCACGATTTGTTTTTGGTTTCAGTCAAAATGCCTCACACCCTCTTATATACTCATGATCATTCACTCTCTCCTAACTAATGTGAGACTTTGTTTGCAATCAACTCACAAACCCAACATAATTGGTCTGGAAAAAGAGTTTTTCCAAACATCATTAATACGTTAAACGGGAGACATCTTTATCCTATAAAAAGAGTGAGTTTTCTCTTTTATCCATCTCTCTCCAAAAAAAAATCCTCCCTCTCTACTCTAAAATTATCTCTCTCCTCTCAAATAACAACACAACATTTGAGGTTAGATAAATTTCAAACATTTGAGCAAGAAACAGGAAGCAAGCATTAAGGAGACAATTATTATGCCATATCATAAATTCCATGTTCTTATTCAATAGTGTCATTACAACTCTACCTAAATAATTATTTTACTTAATTTCTTTATAGGAAAATAATTAATCTTAAAGTAGATATGAATGTAATATAATAGAGACGATGAAAACCATGTTTATTAGTTCAATTTAATGGGTAAAAAAAATAGATTTCATCTCTTAGTATGATCTAAATTTTCAAATTTGTTTCTAAATGTTCAAAATATCTATTTTAATCTCCAATTTTTTTTCAATAACAATTTATTTGATCTTTGCTATGATTTTAAGACATAATTATGTTTATATAATATACCCAGTTTAGTCAATTTATTAGTTCAGTACATACCCAAGTTAGCCAATTAGTACAAATATTCGGAGAAATATTTCACCTTATTAAAATAATAGCGGTTTTAGAATTTCACAAATAATCAAAATAGTTTTATAACAAAAGTCAGATACTAAAATAGGATAAACAGAAAATAAAATTGATTAAATTACAAGTTTGATGAACCCAGTCTTAGAATTGCATTAATATGTTACATAAACTTTTAAAAGTGTCTGATAGATTTCTAAACTTTTAATATTGTATTTAATTTGTTATTGAGATTCAAAAGAATTCCAATTAATCTTACAAATTTTTTATTTTATATTTAAGATAGGTTATTGATCTATAAAATTTTTTAAAATTTAGTGATCTATTAGATAAAAATATAAAATAAAAATTTAACAACCTATTAAACTTTAGAAAATACATGGCTACTCAAGAAAGAATCGCACTATTAAATATTTGACAATTCATTATTATTTCAGAAAAAAATCTATAATTTTTTATTTATTTCATTTAGTTGTGAAATACTGGAACCGTGAAAGGACAATATTCTTTTGCATTGGGAGACAAATATTTTTTAATATATAAAATGTGAATCTGAGGATTTGAATTGGGGTTTGCCATAGTAGTGAACGTGTATTAATCTGTCGGCTTCTAAGCAGATGCAATCCCTCCAAATCAGATCAAAGTTTCCATCTTCATTTAATGCCACGCAGACGCCACGTCATTAATAATTATGAAAATTACAAAATCAATAAATACGCTACCCCCTATCTCCTGCAAATCAGATCAGAGTTCCCACCTTCCAATTTTGGAAAATACCTGTAATGCCACGTCATCTCTCATTATTATTATCAATAACAAATCAATAAATCAATAAATACCTTACTCCAGTGGGCCCTACCTCATTAATAATAAACAGTTTCTTTTTATCCCATATTAACCACATTTCAGGATTTTTTTTTAATAATGTTAATTTTTAAAATATTTACTAAAATATACCTCATCTCAAACTAATTACAAGAATAATGTTTTGAAATTCATAGGTCGTCTCTCGACCAACAAACGTGGCGCTTACTCAGTGCCACGTTAATTTTTTTTTTTAAAATTAACCATGATCGTCCATGCCTTTTTTTTTTCTTTTTTAATAACGTAACATGTCGTCTCAGTTTTTTTTACTTTGGTCGTCTCTAGAGACGACCATGACTTTTTTTTTTTTATAACCAAGAGACGACATGTGAGGTTTTTTTTTTTAATAATTTGGTCAATTTTTTTTAATACTTTGGTCGTCTCTTTCTTAATTGCTATATTTATTTATATTTAAAAGTTTGTTAATACCATACTGCAATTAGAAAATGATATTTTTAATTTATCAAATTAGAGAATTATAATTAATTTAACAATACTATCATTCGAGATATGAAAAAAATATTAATTAATATGTATAATTAGAGCTGAATAACCATAATCAACCATTATAGTCTATCAATCAATCTAATGTGTCCCACATGAGGGAGGTCGTCGATGACGATGCGGCTGTCGACGACGAGCTCTCGGTGCCTCTAGTGTCTGTTCATCCTCATTAGGGTTGATGTATTGTCCATACTCACCACGCCCACGTCCATGACCGTCATAACCATACTGTACTGGTGTGTGAATCTGACTTGAATCAGAAGTCGGTATCATAACCATAGGTGTGGATGGGTCGGCATCATCTTGTGTCTGTGTTAAAGGTGGAGCATCATCGAAATTATGATACATAACTTCAGGTTCAGGAATGCCAGGTTCACGACGTCCTCTACGCCTGGGGTCCTGAGTAGGTGTAGGTACTCGATACAACTGATGAAGCCTTTGAAGATATCTCCCACCAGTGGTACATAAGCTATTAATATCTTCGGACGATAAGAGGATACTAATTTGTTCAAAACATGCAGCCTGCATAGAAAATGAATTAAAATAAATAGATATTTAAATTGAAATAGTTTGTAAAGCCAAATTGGAAAACATACCGTGGCACCAAACGCTGCTACTTCTTGAGTGATATAACGTCTAGTAATTGATAAATACCAGCTCATGTATCCGGGATCGCAATCACCATCATCGTCCACCAGAGGACTAATGGCAATATAATCTCTACGCATGCGCCACCTAATCACATAAGGTCTTGTATGGTCTTGTCATCCCCGGTGTCGAAGGTCTATGTCATGTATTTTCGGGTCCCAACTAGGAACATCTGGAATCGACTGTTTCATCCCGAATTGCCTAGCAACTCTATCTGGATGATGCCACTCAACAACATGAAAACAAATGAGTGGACTTACTGTGCACCATATCTCATGGCCGTTGCTGCAATAATCTGGTAGAGATGCTAATTCCTTATTGTATGGTTCCCAAATCAACTGAAATATTTGGGCAAAAAGTATTATATCAAAATTCAATCAAGTTATATTTATAAGTTATAATATTTAAACACATACCGATCCTGGTGTCAGAAGATCCAACATGTATCTGTACTGAACCAATACATGTGTCGATAATTCAGTGACACAAAACTGATCTCTCCACCTACAATAATACTCTAAATTTGTAAAATTATATATATATTAAAAGAATTAATGTCAGGGCACAATGAAATAGTTAGATAGGCATACCGTGCCGCTAATGGTCTTCCCACAAGTTCATGTTCCGTGATGTGGCGACGGGCTGGAGCCATGCTTGGGAACCGATCCCAGGCCCATACTTGAAGGAGTATGATCGGACCAGCAATGTCTCGTGCATCAGATCGACATGCCTTGCATAAATGTCGATACAACCATGCCAAGCATGCTCCTCCCCAACTGAATCGTGCAACAACCTCAAAATCAGCCAACAACGGAAGGAACATAAGGTGGACCAAGTTATTAGACTTATCGGCAAATAGGCTTCCACCGATAAGTTGCAAAATGTAGGCACGAGCATATCTAGCAATGGTATGCTCGTCAGCATCGTCATCTAAGTTCCGAAACTGTGAAGCCAACCATGGTAAACTGAGTCTAGATCCTCTAATATGTGAGTCGTCGGCGTCACACCAAGAAATAACTGACATGTGACTTTCCAATCATAATTTACTGGCCCCGTTACTGGCTCACCATCTACCGGTAACCCGAATTGCACCGCTACATCTTGGAGAGTTATCGTGCATTCACCATCAGGCATGTGAAAAGTATGAGTCTCCGGCCTCCATCGCTCCACAAGCGCAGTGATTAAGTGCCAATCTAATTGAATAAATCCAACTTTGGCAAATCCATAAAAACCGGAAGCACGAAGTGCTGGCTCAATCAAAGGATGTAATGGAATAATGCGATCAAATACTGCCTCTCTACGCCTACAGTGCAACTCCTTGTTACACTGACCTTGCCAAACTAACTCTGATCGATGACGCGATTGACAATACAACACTGATCGATCCATCGGACCTGGATTTAGCTCCATGTTCTATCTCTATAAAATATGTCATTATGCAGAATAATAATCATAATATGAAATCACTAAAAATTTAAATCATAATGTAATCATTAAATAAATAATGTCATCATTCACAATTTGAACAAAAATAAATCATAATGTCATCATTCAAAGTTAAACAAAAATCTAAAATATTACAGAGACAAAAAACAATCAGAAGTACAAGATGCTATGACGTTGCTTCCCTCTGTCTTGAAGGACAACTTCTTCGATTGTGACCAAGTTGATTACACAACCCGCATCTTTGTTGGGCATTCGATTTTCTCTCCAATCCATCTCATTATGAATACGGGAACTTCTTGGTCGACCAGGTTGTCTCAATCATTATGGATCGGGATGCAGAATAGGCATATTTGGATGAGCAATCCAGTAATCTTCGTGTGGAACTGGTTCAAATTGATGAGCGTAGCATGCAACATACTTTGTAAGTTTGTAACAATCATTGACATAATCTTCGTAGTTTAAGTTTATATGGGAGCAAACTGCCATGAAATGAGAACATGGGATGTCAAATGATTGTCACTTGTTGCATGTACATGTACGTTCATTCGCATTGAACCTCACTATTTGTGTGTTTCCTCCTTTTGAATTGTAGTAGTGAATTCCTGTCTTCACATAAAACATACCAACAACTCGATCATAATTCACTACTGTGTGTTTGCTAGATCTCATTGCCTATTTAAGAAGTTTATCGTAAGCATACCTGTTTCAATATATATCATCATAAGCATACCTATTTATGTAGTATGTCGAACGTATTAACAATGAACTACAATTTACCTTGTATATTTTTCATTTCTTGCTAAAGCATTTCTTGTTTCATCCCTTCTCTTCTCAAAGTATTTAACAGATCTGTAAAATGTAAGGTCCGCCAATTCAGTGATAGGTAACATACGAGCTCCCTTCAACACCACATTAATACACTCTAAAAGATTGGTAGTCATCCACCCATATCTGTACCCACCATCATGTGATTGAGTCCACTTTTCAATTCCAATGTTTCGAAAAAAATTCATGCAAGTGCTATTCAATTGATTAACCTCTTCAACACACTTATTGTACTTTCGAACTTGGGATTGAGAACCAGCACGATATACCAGATTTTTCAATTTCTTACTCTTGTATTTTTTATTGAAGTTGCTCACAACATGTCGTAAGCAAAATCTGTGATGAGATTTATGCCCTGTCCAACCATTATCTGGATTATTAAAGGCTGATATAATACCTCCGTGTCGGTCACATATCAACCTGGATTTGTGTGTTTCACCATATACATCCACTTTGATAAACGCTGATATGACTCATCCCAATCACCAAATACTCGAGACAATGCCTTCGTTTTCCCGTCCCAAACTCTTCTGTAAGAAACATGATATCCAAATTTTTCTTTTATCAAACCTTGAAGTGTCAATATTTTTATGGTAGGGTTGTCTCTCACTACATCACAAATTTCGAGACTAATCATATTTGAATCCAATTGAGGATGACTTTGATTGAGTTGAGAGTAAACACAAGAATGTTGATCTTCGTACTTCGTGATTTCCCAATGGTTATAACATTTGTTTAGGATCGCACGAAGTCGCCACTTGCATCCATCTTCCCACTTCTTGCATCTAATTACCCACTTCGATGGTGCCGACTCAACAACTTCATATGGGTGGTGACTTTTAATAGCAAACCTTTTCACAATATGTTGCATTGTTTGTTTATCTTTGCATCTGAATCCCTTGTACAACAGATCATGTTCTACAGCCACTGGCTCAACGACCAGATCATGTTCTGTAGTAGTATTCATGATGTCTATTCCCAGGTCATTGAACATGTCTAAAGGGATATTGTTTTCACGATCCTCGAAATCCAACTCATCAAACTCAACATCTGTTGTCGTTCTCAATTCAACAAAATTATTTTCAGCAGGTAGGTCTATATCCTCTCCTACATCATCACTTTGGGGAATAGTTTGTTCAGTTTCAGGGTCAAGGCATTGGCACTCGCTGAGACATTGACTAGGTGTGTCATTAACTATGTTTCTAACACACACAAATAATTCCACTATCTCTGGGGAGGGCATTGCAATTGAGAACATCAACTCTAACGCATTGTGATTCGAAATAGGAATAGGAATGTACTTAGTTGATCCTGAGGGTGTGAGAGTAGGGTGTCTATAAACTATGTCTAATTCATTGCCGCTCACATCTATGTTCAATGATAATCCAATCATTTCAACAAAATGTCCAAAATCAATACCACTATTAACAGTGAAACCTCCACATGGCGGTCGATTATATTCAATCCCATTTACACCTTCCACCATACAACCATTCATATACAAAACAATTACCAAACATTTAGATGCCATATTTTATCCTATAACAAAACAAACAAAAGTTAAATTTGGTAACTAAATCTAATTACACAAATTAATAAATAATAAATTAAAAAGTTTTAGTTTTAGTTCACTAACTAAATAATAATAGTAATTAACCAATTAATTACATTACTTAATAATATTTAAATCCAACTTTTTTAAAACATGTATAGACTATCTATCTACGAATGTAATTCTAAATTTAATAATGTTATGTAATTCATTTATCAATACAACACAATTATAAATTTAATATAATGAAAAAATAAAAAACAACAACATAAACAATAGGCTTACATAA
Organism: Momordica charantia; assembly: GCF_013281855.1. NCBI lineage: Eukaryota > Viridiplantae > Streptophyta > Magnoliopsida > Cucurbitales > Cucurbitaceae > Momordica > Momordica charantia. The sequence continues at coordinate 1,639,325 of NW_028275166.1, forward strand.
AACTATTTTTAAATAATTGAAAATCATTTCATTTTCATAAACACAAAACGACAAAATTAGTGTAATTCTAAGTTTATTATTGTTATGTAATTTATTTGTCAATTCAATATAAATATCAATTTAATATAATAAAATAATAAAAACAACAAATTAAAGAAAAACAGAAAATTTGTTTAACAGGAAAATGATAATCATGCAATAAACATAAAACAAAAACAAAGAAATAAAAGTAATTTAATTTAATATAATAAAATAATAAAGAAAAACAGGAAACTCGTTTAACAAAATAAAAAATTGAAAATCCTACCCTAATCGATAAAATCAATGTAATATAATATACATATCCTTAAAATCAAATATAATCATGAATAATAAATAAATCCAAAAAATAAACTAACATTTTCTGTAGGTGGTTCCAAATTGAAATTGATGAAGTGGTGGTCCCTATATTTTGTTAAAACTAAATTATTGCAAAGAAGACAAAACAAAACAACAAAAAAGAGTGGAATATACTTACCAAAAGAGGTTGTGGCGGCTAGACGGTGGACTGATCGGCGGAGGCGACGGTGGAAAATCGTATTTTGGGAGATATGGGGATAGGGGTGAGGGTTAGGGTTTTTAAAACGAAGGGGGTTTTAAAAACCCAACCTTGGTCGTCTCTTTAAGAGACGACTAAGGCGCCAGCTGGCGCCCATGCACAAGGTCGTCTCTTAAAGAGACGACCAAGCGGGATTTGAAAAAATCCCGCCTAACATGTCGTCGTAAATATTTCAAAAATTAACATTATTAAAAAAAAAATCCCACATTTCACGCTGCAACTTCTGCTACTATTTTCTTTTCTTTTATTAACAATTTTTCTTTCACACCTAAATGTCAATTACTCTAAATTAAATTCATGTTGGTCAATTTATTAACAAATTAAATGATAAAATGTCGAAAAATTATTTCATTATTGTCACCTATTATTTTTTAGCTTTAATATTCAATGCAGTTATAGTGTGATGATGTAGAAAAAGTTTTGTACCTATGTTTGTATCTCGTGTCTTAATTTTAAAATATTTGATTTCATCTGCAACTTGAATAATTGCCATGTTTCCACACCAATTATTTTTCTGTCTCAAATATATAATTACCTGTAAATACAAGTCAAATGGACAACTGGTCCCTAATTGGGCCTCGAGATTGAAAAACCTTTTATCTTTTTTTTTTTATTCTTATAAAAAATCATTTTATCGATGGTGTAGGTGTAGATTCTTGGCACTATAGGGTCCTCTTGTCGTCTTCACAATACAAAACACAAATTGAACACAATCACACAAATTGGTCATGTATTACGTTTCTTTCCACTTGAAAGTTTGTAAGTTAAATGAAATAAATACCTTTTAATTCAAGAATGGTTGGAATTCAAACTAAAAATAAATACATGCACCAATTTAACTGTGATTATAAGTGATCATTAAGGACCAATGTAAATAACAAATGATTTAGAGAGAATGAATTCAAATAATGGTGACTAGCTAGCTAGGATTTAAAATATTTCTAAATTAGAAATAGTTATCAAAATTTCTCAAATCTTATTTAAGAATATCATGATGAGACTCTTGTATCAAGTTGGTGAGTCCCTTCAATTAAAATAATTGCCGCCATTTAATGACTTAGTACCATCTATCATCATGTATACCCCACGGAAAGAAACATCAAACCATTTAATGTACAAAATTATTGATCATGTAATTGTAAATAAAGGGAAATAATTTCTAAAATAATATATATAAACAGACCCAATGTAACTTTTGGAGAATTGCACATCACCTAGATGTATAAATTGCTCATAAATTCTTCTCCGACTATTTTTCTTTTTCACTCAATGGAGTTCCTTTGACATATACAAATCAAATTAAGGTTTCAATGTGGATGAAAATGTTGAGGTCTCAATTTTATAAAAATAACGATAAAATATTGATGTCGATCGATATTTTTGTAAAAGTTAGAGAAATTAAAAAATCGTAAAAAAATATTTAAATTAACAAATAAAAATTTTTCTATTTCTAAATATGTAAAAATAATTAATATTAATATTATGTATATATTAGTGACATTTTGTTGATACTTTTCATGTTTAATTAATCTTTTATACTACGAAACAAATGTCGATCTACCATTCATATTGATACGAACCTATAGATAGTAGATATGTCGATGGAATTGTCAGCGTGCAACATAGATATTTAATATCATGCTTTAATCTGTCGACGAGTATTTATGGAAATGTCGACGTGTCGAGGACGCATAAATCAGAAATTCAACTAACATACTTTCGAATAGGCTTGCAATATTCATACTTCGGGGGGAAAAAAAGAAGACTTGCAATATTCACATAGATTTCCAGAAATAATCTAGAATAAAAAAAAGATTTAATTCATTAACAATGAATAAGAGCAAATTTTGTTAGTACTACAAATGTGGAGGTAGGAAACACCACTTAAACTATGCTCAAAATCTATTAGGGGCAAATCATACTTTCATATACGAAATTAATACCAAAAAAGTCTTCTTCAATCCTGAAAATTAGGATTTGAAGACAAGAGTACCAAGTAATATTCCTTAAACAAGAGCAGCAGGAAAATGGACATTTCAGTGGACAGCTGGCCATATTTTCAAATATAGAAATAGTTTTTGAATTTTGCAATATAACAAAATATTTGAAATATAATTTTTCATTTTGCAGTAGTTCTTAAAATTTTGAAATATATCAATAGTATATCAAATCAAATCAGTATATCAGCATTATTCATATTAGTAGGTTTATCACCCCTGGATATATTAAATTAGGTATATATACATGTATAAAGTCATTCTTCAAATTTTGTGTTTATTAATGATATATTGGACTTTTACTCTCTTCGGCCAGAGTTGGACCTCAAGATTTTTTTTTTTTTTTTTTTTTTTGCAAAATTGAAAAGTTGTGGCTATTTTTTGTAAATTTTATTTATTTATTATTATTATTATTTGGCTACTTTAGCAAGCTCTGAAAATCAATATGTCTCCTTTAAGTGGGCTGAAAAACTTTAGGGATGATATATAACTAAAAGCCCATTAACTTTATTCTTCAACCAAGCTTTTTAAGTGGGCTGAGCTGAAAAACTTTTAGGGAAGATATATAACTAAAAAGCCCATTAACTTAATGTCAAAAAAAAAAAGGAAAAAAGCCCATTAACTTAATGTCACAAAACTCTCTGTCTTTTTTTTTTTTTTTTGGATACAGGAGGGTCGAATATGGATTTTAGGTATCAACATCCAAGCCTCTTGCCACTACGCCAACACCCGAGGGTGCCACAAAACTCTGTGTTGTTATTACTGTTATTTGTTTGTTTGGTCTTTTTTCCTTTTCTTTTTCAAATTCTTCCCTAAAAGCTCCCCATTTTAACTCATAAATAATGCAGAAAGTAATCGTAAAGTTAAAAAAAAAAAAGAACATTAAACTCATATTTACAAAGAAACTTCAATCTTGAACCAAAATTTAAGTTCTCTTACAACTTAGACCCCAATGGTTTAAGTATACTAAAAAAGTGTGGTTCCAAATTTATTAGTTTTTAAATTATCATGTATAATGTTGGAAGGATTCTGAGATTTCAAGTGCTAACATGAATATAGTCCTTCGGTTGGAACTTCGAATCCTCCTTTGGTACTAAAAAAAAAAAAAAGATTTGAAGTACAATTTCGCAATTTCAAAAAGAAAAATATATATACATTTAAAAATTTGACATTATTATATTTCTGGGCAGGACTTTCGAAAGTCAGGATTAGTGGTTGAAAAATGGAAATTCCTTTCGAATTTCTATAAGGGTTTTGATTAGGACCAACCATTTTAGGTTAATGAATAGTTGAAAAGAATATAAAAAAGAAAAAAAAATTCAAAAGTACGCTGAAAGTACTTGAAGAATATCAACAAAAAGTTTGACAATTATCTAATACCCATGAACCTTTAATCGAATCTGTCCGGCAATCATAACCTTTCAAAATTTGACAATGGTTAACGTATCATTATTTCTCAAAGGTTTATGTTGTAAATACTGGATAATATTATTAATCTTGAAAAAATAAAATTGCAACAATAGAATTTGTAATCTAGAAAGCGTGAAATATATATTTATCAATACAAGATTCCTAAATTAAAATTTTAAAGTTTAATTTTAGTCAATAAAGTTTTAGAGTTATTCAACTTTGGTTTATGAACTTCAAACCTCCTAAAATTTAAAAAGTTTGGGAAAAAAATAAAGAAGTAAACCAAAAATTTGAAAGATGGAGTATTATTCTGAAGAAAATAAATGAAAAGACAAAATGGAGGATGGGGCGGTAAAGGTTGAATTGAAATTGAAGAACGAGGAGGGGCATATTGGTAATTGTGTACGCATCCGATTGCCTCTGTCCTACAGATGTAGGGTACCCTATGGTTGATGGGGACGGCCGTCACCGGCTTTCTCCGTTAGCTAGTGCTGAGGCAAAACTTTACGTCACGCTCTATTAACGGTGCCGCAGTTCGAAGCTCTAGAGGAATTTTGCAGAATTTTGGATTTGAAATTTCATGTTTCATTGTGATTTCAAAGTAATTAATTATTGTGTGTAATTTGCCATATCAACATAAGTATAGAGATGGCACAATCTCACCCAACTTGATTTGAAATGAAGAATTTGGCATGGCATTGCATTGAATAGTGGCCTTTTATGTTTGCATTGTGGTATTGGTATGACCAAGTCATGGTTGATTGAGAAGCCCACACTAGACCACATACCATGTGGCTATCCAATAATGATGTGAGTGGGGATGTGATGTGAATGATTAGTGCTCCTTTTGTTGTGTCGAGGATAGAGACCGAATCGAATAAAATTACATTTAAAATTGGTCGAGAAGAAGAATAAATTTTTTAATAAGAAGAAAATCTCTAATCAAGGACAACACGCCTGTATATAGTCCAAACATACTTGCCCATCAAGTAAACTTCTACGGCCACAAATTTACCAATAGCTTTGGACAAATTGTAAGATTTAGTAGCTCCAGTTTTGACACATACTAGCCTTGAAAAGTCGTACGATCTAGTTGTACTTACATTTGGCACATTTTGACCTTGGATAAAGTGTTTGAATAAATTGGCAAAATATTTAATATTATTTATTACTTTGGGCCGAAAATTAGGATTATAAAGTATCTTAAATCAATTCTAATGTTGAAATTGTATGATATCTACTACCAATTTGGAGAGTTGAGTTTATAGTAGGGCAGTGATATAATTATCGTTGTTAAAATATGACGAGAGATGGAGTGTATGAGGACAAAATTGTTATCGAATTTTAATACGATGTTTTTTTAGTGAACTAGGTTAAAGAGCTTTATGTCAAAAGGAAAGCTCGAATAACGAACTATTCTATGTATTGATAATGTAAACTTTGGGCGTAAATTGATGTTGTGGCTTTTCCTTTAAACTCTTTTTAATTCAAGATGCTTCATACCGATGGTGTCATTTCTTTAGAAGGGAGAATATAACAGAGCACTATTACAAACTAACATTATTTATGAGACTCTCAGTGCTTTCCACTTTTTAATACACATTCGAGAATTTCATCCATATAATACTTGAGTATTGGAACTCACCACTTAATTTATTCAGCTTCCAAAGATTCCAACCACATGGGTTATATTTGAGGCCTAGATTGAGTACAAGTACAAGATTGTTTTTATATCTTTACATTGTATGAGTATATATCTATTTAAATAATAATAATAATAATAACAACAACAACAAAAAAAAATAGGATGGTGACAGAGACAGAATATATTCTCCATCCCCGTCTCTATTTTGGTCATGAAAAAAAAAAAGAAAAAAAAAAGCAACACCCTTGTGGCGAGATTAAACACATACAAAAATAACCAAGTAATCTTAGAAATAAAAATACCTCAAATTCGTGATGCAGGGACTTTTCTTAATTTTTTTTAGATAGTTAGACATTAAATTTTATTAAACTATACTCATGTTAGCAAGTAAAATTAAATTAAATATCGATATTTGTGAATTTGGGTTAGAGCGTAAAACTTAAATAAAAAATATATTGAAGGTTATTTCATGAGATGTTATTTTACTTAAGCTGTGGACTCCTAAAGTCATTATTTGGGTTGAACAATACTCTGACTAGCATTGAATTTATACTTACTTCAAAATAAAGTGGTACCACAAGGCCTAAAAGTTCTTGTCGATGTGTGTCATCCCAAGAGACTTGAAGTATATAAATTAAGGAATTGAATTCGGATTCAAATAGTCTCCAAGAACTCTATGGATATATAATGCTCGAGGCCAACTCTAAGAGAAACTTGAGAATAAAATTCTCTAAAATTTCTCCTTTCCCTTGTGAAGAAGTTCATGTGGTTGAGATGTGAAAAGAAGATTTCGTTGAGGTCCTTTTTTGTGAGAAAAATTAAGGGTTTGTTAGTCCTTTCCAGTTTTTCGCTTATAATTTTATTAAGAAATCTAAATATTTGCCAAACTAGTTATATTTCTTGTTTATCATTTTTTAGAAATAATTTCAAAATTGTATAAAAATTTTAGAAATAACCAAAGGACCTATTTGATAATGTTCTCATTTCATCTTTCTAGTTTTCAATCTTATTAAGAAATTTAAGTCTTTGACAACTACTTTATGTGTTTCTCATATTTTAGAAATATTTTCATAATTGTATAGAATTTTTTGGAAACTTTTTCTCGATTCTGACTTGTTCCAACATATATAAATATTTTTTTTTATCATGATTGAATTTATGGATGTTGAGGGCTGTGCAATTCTATTTTTTTAAAATAGAAATAATAAAAGGGGGCGTTATTAAACGGGTCCAAAGTTTATAGTTCTTTTTTTTCGTTTTCAATTTGTTCCAACATAAATAAAGATTTTATTTTATAATTATTGAATTCATGGTATTAGAAGTCGTGCAAGGGAAAAAAAACATGAGGTTACCAAATGACATTGTTTAAGTTTACATAACCTAATTTCAAATTAAATAAATTTCAACTCAATATTGTAGTTAATTATTAAATTGTATAAAAATCCAAATGCCGTCCATTTAGTTCTTAGCATTATTAGTCTTAGTCAGTGTTCAAAATGTCGATGTCGATGAAAATATCGAGGTCCCGATTTTACAGACATGTCGATGGATATTTCGGGAAAAATAATGGAAATTGTGGAAATTGATGAAATTTTTTTGAATGAGAAAAAAAACTTGAATGGTAGCTTAATTAGCTTATAATTGATCACATTTAACCATTAAATGTAAAAATATGACCATTTTACTTATGAAAATGTCGATGTTGATGGAAATATCGAAAAAAGATTTTTTCCTGAAGATTGATGAAAATTATTTGGATATGTAAAGTAAACTTCAATTGTAAACTTTTGACTACTTGAACACATTTCTAAGTTCTAATTAATTCTAAATTTTAATTAACTTTACCTACTTCTCTTTTCAAATATGAATTTACACATTTTTCAAACACATTTTCAAATCAATCATCAATCCAACTTTCCAATCAAATTTACACAATTTTCAAACACCTTACCTCATGATTGTGTAATTCTTCCAAATTATCTACCAATGGGATCTATATGTGCTTCATATTCTACCCATGTGAGTAACTCCCTTCAAAACTTTCCGTCTATGAAGACTTGGGAGGACTATTGTAATTTATATTAAAGTTATCAAAATAGTGCACTAGATCCTCCGAGATCATCTTTTTTGTATTAATTAAGTTACATATTCTACTTCATGTTTCACAACTATTTGTATATAATGATCTTTTATTTTTTAAAAATTCTAAGATTATTTCAATATTTATATATGTCAATATTTCACATATATTGTTCAATTGTGTAACTAAGGACTAGATTGGATTAGAAATTATCAATAAAGCAAATTCTAAATCTTATTAGTTATACTTTACACAGTATTAAAATGCAAATGTTTCATTGAACGATTACAATCATTGAGGTTGTGAAAAATTATAGACGGTAGTGGCATAGTAGGAAGATGATGAAAATAAAATAACATTAACCGAAGAAGAGAAAAAAAGAAAACATATCGACATTCGACATTTTATCGATATTTTGTCAACATGTCGATATGTCAATGACATGAGAAAAAATCGATCTTTCTCCCTATGTCTATATCGAACATGTCGGCATTTCGACATGTCGTCATGTCTCTTGACATTTTCAATCCTGGTTTTAACTAAAGAGATAAGAATGGCCAACTTAGGTAAAAGACCACTCTAAATTGTATTAAAAACGATAAGTGAATACGTAAGTTTCAAGAAACATATTCAACATCGAGACTATAGTAATCTGTATACTTGAAAATAGATGAATTACGGTATAAATAAAATTATTGAGGAAATAATGGTTGAATAATTTTATTTAATTAAACCAACCCAATAATCCGAATCGAAATACGTAAATATTGGTTATTTAAAATTTAAAATTGGTACTTATCCTCAATTATGACGTCAAAGAAATTGAAAAATTGGTAACTATTTTGATGCACGTGGCACCCATGCGTGCTGATCCCTACATTTTTCTAGAAATTTTATTTATAAATATAAATATTAAAATACATAGCATACAATTTTCAAATCCCGAGGTCAGTGGTCTGTCGTTTTGAGCTCCCTACTTACTTGCATTCATCCCCATAAAAATATCAATGTCAAAGTTTTTCTTTTCTTACTTCTCGGGGAAGGGAATCTTCATCTTCTTCAAAATCTCAAAAATATTTCGAAAAGTAGAAATTAAAACTTTAAAAAATATATAAGAAAACAAAATCATATTAGCACTTGAAAATTGAATGATAAGTTGCAACTTACGCACTATCTTAAAAAGAGGGTGAAAATCATTGTGATTTTTTTTTTTTGAAAGCCACCCTCCATTTTGTCGATGGAGGCCAGCCCAGGGCCTGGCTTGGCTTTCGCCACACAAATTACAGAAATTGAAAATAGGCATAAATTAATCAAAATCATAAAAAGGGTGAACGATATTAACGCAACCATTGCATTGGATGTGGTCCAGTAATTATTTCATATTTGGATTTGGCCAAAAAATTATGCCCCACTTCTCAAAAATCAACTCTCATTTGAGATCTCCAAAATTATCTCCCAAACATGATTTCACGTTTTGTATTTTATTTCCATATTACTATTATTCCGTCTCCGCATTAATGTCTAAACCATTTAAATTTAAATACATTATTTGAATCTTTTTTCAATTTAATTGCGTTTTTATTGTATATGTATTTTGTTAAAAAAGAAAAAAAAACAATTTTTAGCAATAATTCAGAATTCAAATAAAAGCATTGCTTCACATCAATCTCAAAATTTGTTCTGTATTATTAGAAAAGTATGCATTTCCGGTTGGAAATCATTTTGGATTTTGCTTTTATAATGTAAAAAGTAAAATTCCCCTAATAAACCATTATTTAAGTTGTTGCAAAATATCCCTCGGCATGCCTTTGATAATGATACCTTGAAGAAAAACGGAAAAAAAAAAGAGCAAAAAACAACAAAAAAAAAATACATTTTTTGGCGAGGATGGTACCGAGTCTGCAGACTTAATTTTTGTTTGATGCCACTGGTTTTTCTTGTTGTAATGCCAATCGCGAGCCCGAAATTCAACTTTCTTTTTAGTTTTCTGTTCAATCCCTCACAAAATTTCTTGTCTTCTTCCTCTAAACTCTGACTTTTTGACCTTTGAGGCAGCCCCATCATCAATTTCAATTCATCCTCTTGACTCGCAAGGAAAGAGAAACTTTGTTGTTTCTATCTAAATTAAAATTGAACTCTTTTCCCTATCTTTCTTTATTCAAAATGTTTCCATCTGTATGTTCTGATGAGGGACAAAAAGGGCAGGTCATTTGACAAAGTCACGTTATCGTAAGCCAATCTATGGTTTTAGCATTACGTATACGTTTGAAATGCTGGCCTGTTTTAATTAATTCGTCAAAAAAACCGAATTGTTTTAGAAAATTAAACCGAAATGTAAAATTTTAAAATCATAGAGATGAAAATGAAATCTTTCTAGAATCATGACTAAATTTGAAATTGAAGTTAAATTGTAATTATAAAATGTCAAATCAAAATCAATTATTTGGGAATTGAATTCTGTTTCCACCTTGGTTGATTAATGTCTTCTGTGGCCCCACATTCTCCTAGTCTCGTGCCTTGAATTCACCCTCTCGCTTTAAACGCATCGCCAGAGCCTCAGCGGCGAAGCACAAGAAACATAACATGGACAAGGAACAGCAACGGGACGCCGCCATGAAAAGGGCTCTTCTTATTTTCAACTGCGTTTTGTTAGCCATCGGCAACTGCGGCGGTCCGTTGGTTATGCGTCTGTATTTCGTCCACGGCGGAAAGCGCGTGTGGCTCTCGAGCTGGCTAGAAACCGGCGGCTGGCCCATTATTTTCATCCCTTTGGCCATCAGTTACTTCCACCGCCGCCGGGCCGCGGCCGGAGAATCAACCACGCTCATCTTCATGAAACCACGCCTGTTTCTGGCCGCCACCGTGATCGGCGTCATCACCGGCTTCGACGACTACCTCTACGCGTACGGCGTGGCGCGGCTCCCGGTGTCGACGTCGGCTTTGATTATTGCGTGCCAGCTGGCGTTCACGGCGGTGTTCGCGTACCTGCTGGTGAAACAGAAGTTCACGTCGTACTCGATAAACGCGGTCGTTCTAATGACGATTGGAGGGGCAGTTTTGGCATTGCACACGAGTGGGGACCGCCCCGCCGGAGAATCAACGAAAGCGTACGTGGCCGGGTTCTTGATGACGGTGGCGGCGGCGTTGCTTTACGGATTCGTTTTGCCGCTGGTGGAATTAACGTACAAAAAGGCGAAGCAGCAAATTACGTATACTTTGGTCCTGGAAATTCAGCTGGTTATGTCCTTATTCGCCACTCTCGTCTGCACCGTTGGGATGTTAATCAACAACGATTTTCAGGTCCTTTTTTTTTTTCGTTTCCTTTTTTCCCCTCATATTCATTCGTAAATTAGATCCGTGGGGGCTTTATTATTGAATCGAACAGGTAATTCCTCGGGAGGCAAGAGAATTCGGACTTGGGGAGACCAAATACTACGTCGTACTGGCGTTCAGCGCCATAATCTGGCAAGGTTTCTTCTTGGGGGCGATTGGGGTTATTTTCTGCTCGTCGTCTCTGTTTTCAGGGATAGTAATCGCGGTGTTACTGCCGGTGACGGAAATTCTGGCGGTTGTGATTTTTAGTGAGAAGTTTCAGGCGGAAAAGGGAGTGTCTTTGGCTCTGAATCTGTGGGGTTTTGTGTCTTATTTTTACGGTGAAATTAAGCACGACAAAAAGAGGAAGCTGGAGCTTCAAAACGCAGAATCAGCATGTCAAATTACAAGTGTCTGAAGTTTCTGTTTTTGTTCATTTTTATGTTTTTAATTAATTAATCATGAGACTTTGTTAGGGGAAAAGTAATTAATTATGGTGTCAGCGTTGGGTGTGGATGTTTACAACGCTTCTTTATTTTTTGTTTTTGTATGTTTGTGAGGAATAGTGGGTGTATAAAGTTAATTCATCCAATCCTTTCAGTTATTAGGAAAGTTTAGACAGGGAATATTTAAGTATGACCCGAGGTTTTCTTTTACCAAACCTTACTGTGTAACCCCACCAAAATTTCCTCAATTTAAATCTCTGCTCATTACATATTGTATTAAAAAATAGCAGGTGTATACAAAATCAAGTTTTTTGTTTTTTTCTTCCGATTCTTTTGAACATAGATGAAAATATTGTTTTATCATTTTTCTACTTAAAAATGTATAATACATAAAATTTTGTAATATTTAATTTTCTTATAATTTTTTTATTTAATTTAGCATTTTAGAAAGTAAAAGATAAGAAATGATTATTAAATTTTTTCAATAATAAAAAAAGAAATAGTTACGATGAACAAGAAACCATAAATAAAAACAGTTATCAAATCAACACAAAGTAGTTAAATCTAAAATAATTTTAATTAATTTATTAACAAATATATCTTATAAATTTTGTAGAATTATTGTTTTACAAAGTTTCAAATTAAGATCTTGAAAACAATAAACACATAAAAAAAATATTGTTTTCAAAATTTTGATTACAGAAATTTTAAAACTATTTTGGAAACAAATATGCTAAACATGTATTGAATATTCAATGAATCTAAAAGGAATTAGAAACATAATTTAATTGCTTACCAAATCTATCATAATTTTTTTTTTTTAACTTTTTGGATATCTAAGGTTATTGCCAATCTAAACATGTTTTAGTGACTTGACTAAGACATCAATGCCTTTCTTTAAATGCACTTGAAAAACAAATCTTTCTTTAAAAATCAAAAGCTCAACTCAACCACCTCACACATTATTTGTTGAACTACAGTAAATGATAATTTTGTTCGGTAATATATTGAAAGTTTGATATTTATAATGGCATTTCACTATTAATATGAATGGGAGGAATGTAAATCAATAGTTCACTTGATCTTAGTTTTTTTTAGTACAACATATTGGGAGGGGATTCGAACTCATAATCTCTTTGATTGGGAGTATATGCAAATTAGTTAAAAAAGGTGAATTTGAAAACCACTGCGAGAAAAAATAATTAAGATGTTGAGGATTTTTCCTTTCTCTCGAGAAAATTACATTGGATGGCAAACCATATTATACTTTTATTAGAAAAAAATGTCACTAAACTTAACTTCTTTTTTTCATCTTAATTAAAATAAAATGATGCTATTTGTTAAAATTTTTAATTTATTTCTATATTTAGAATTACATATTTTTATTTTATCATTTATATAATTGCCTATATTTTATTTGTTAAATAGTAACTTTTCCATGTTCAATGATCCGATATAATGACTCTCTTTTGTAAAATATTAAAAAGTTTAAATTTATCATGGAATTGACTACAATTAATACGAATCGTAGAAATGTAAACTAATATTTGCAAGAGATCAGGAGCAAAATTTTGGAGGGAAAAAAAAAGAATAGGCGAAGATTTTAAGGATTTATATCATGGAAATTTTGTTATGATCTTTTAAATGAAGGGGTGATTGCCACATAATATTGTATTTATTTAACAAATTCATTTTTTAAATAGCAATTCATATCAATTGTCATGATTAGAGGAAAGTTAAGAGACACCGTGACATAGATAAAATTACATTTAGCCTTTATATAACGTTACATTTAGCCTTTATAAAATAAAGATGAAGATATAATTAATTTGTAGTTTTCAAGATATTAATTTATATGAATATAATCTGAGGAATCTACAATTTTGTGAGTTAACCCTGACTCGAAAGGAACATAAACATTCTGACAAATTTTAGCTGTCTGCAAATAAAATTTTATCAAAAGAAAAAAAAAATCAAACAATTCTTTAACATTAGTTGGCTGGTCAATTTCTTCTCCAATATGTAAACTTTTATATTTATTAAGTGTTGTATATACGAGAAATATCAACCATAGTTGGACAAAATATACTTGATTTAAGGAAAAAGAGACGATTTATTTGATCTCACACTATCATCTAGATAAAATTTTACTTTTTAAAATTTTTGTCTTTATCAATCCATTAGTGGTCTCTCAAGATTGTTTTTTATCATCCTACAGTAGTGCTGGATCGAAAGATCTTATAACAAAAAAAAAAAAAAAATCTATTAGTGGCAAAGTTAAATTTATTTAATTTAAAATTTTACTCATGGTAGAAAAGTACAACCATATTTATATCGAATTAGAAGGCGACTATTCAATATAAAATTAACAAACTTTTTTCCTTTTTTAATAAAGAAATTAATCATAATGCAAGATACTCATTATTACTCATTATAGAGATTAAGACTTTATTTATCTCAAATGAGATGAAGAACACATTCAATCTTTCTTTTTTTCTCTTTAAATCGAGAAATCATATACAAATAGGTATCAGCTTTTTTTTCTTTTCAAATACATTTATAAAGAAAATTTTACGATTAGAATTTTTTTAACTATAATTCAACTAGTTAAAATATTAATAATTAGTAATTTTATTAAGGTGAAGATTTGAATCCACTAATTATATTTGTAATGATATATATTCTAAAAAAAAGTCATAATTCAAATTTCTTTTACCATCCACTGCCAACTTAGTCTAGGTTGCTTTGCTGTGAAAATTGTCTATGGTTGAAACTTACCAATACTTTAATAATTAGTCATTATACTAACTTGAACTTAGTGATTACGAGATTATTATCCACCAAAAGATCATGTTCGTCCCTACTTATTATACTAAAATATATATATATATATATATTAGCCACTATTAAATTTCAGGAGTAGAATTGTGCAGAGAAGACTCTATGGCTTTATCCCCTAGAGCATGGTCTCTAAAAAACAAATAGATAAATAAAATCAAAAGACCAAACAAAAAAATTTCTGATTTATAAATAATGTTCCTAATTGTAAATGTCACGAGATGTGTTGGAAGATTGTTTTGTACTGAAGAAACAATCTTCCGCTGCCAACAGTCCGTTCTCATCATTTTTTTTGTTGGTAAAATAGTGAAAAGATTGCAAATAAATACCTTAATCATTTACTATGTAATTAAATTAATACATTAAAGTTTTGAATCTTACCTTTTATATTAAAGAAAACACTGAATTATAATATCCTTGTTACATTCATAATTATTTCAATATTCTTCAAACTTTTAGAATGAAAATTTTAGTATAACTTTTCAAGAAGGGTTGTAATTCTCCATTTTTCAGCAAACTAATACCTATCAATGATCCTACATGGAAAAGATAAAGAGCAAGTGGGCTACTACTCCTGTGTTAGAGTCCAAAAGTTCAGAGGAACATTCAGTCAAAAAATGGTGTTTGACCAAGATTGGTGAAAGTAATTATTTTTAGAAAAATTCATAAACTAAAATACATGTCTTGAAAATTCATTGAAAAAAAATTTAATAAGTTCACGGAAAAAAAATAGAATTTAAACCTAATTATTATTATACATGGCAACTATGTGAAGTGTTTATCAATATCCTCTTTTCAGCTCATTCTAGTTATAATCACTAACACCCACTTAAAAGTATTGGTAAAAGAAAAAAGTCTATTGATAATTGATGGGAGGAGTTAGAATATAAAAATTTTCAGTAATAATCTCTTTATTAACATATTTTGTTATTATAAACCTAAAAGATTGTAAATTCTAAATGATTAGGGATATAAATATAGTCTCATTCAACATAATCCACCAAATAATGAAGATTTAATTCCAAACCACAATTTCTTAATTGAGCTATCCGACATGGTCTTGGGAGGACCCTAGCTCGTAAAATGAAAGAAGATAAAGAAATAATTAACTTCACAATTAAACGCAATCATTGATGTAGACTTGTAATGAATATTAGTTATTTCTCATTTTCAGTTTAGTTACCATCATTTTTAGAAACACTTCTATGTATTATTCTAATTTTCACATCTTCCTCATATCTACTATTGTGAAATTAAATTATTTTAATTGTTGAATCCTTGAATCCTAGCTAGATCAAAATGTTTGTTATTTCCCCTATTTACTACAACCTTATGAATTTTCATGCTAATTAACTCGTCTTCTTGACCCGTCAAAGAAAGAAAAATATATCTAATGAAATTAGATGAATATAGCGACAAATCTCTAATCAATAAAAATAGACATTAAAACTTAGAAGGAGAACGTTACATGTTAGGTTCTCCATTTGACATCTTTAGGAGAAAAGATTCTTTTAATATGGTACTATAAAGTGGAATGTTTGAAAATGTTGGAAAAGAAAAATAATATTAAAGATTAAAGATTAAAATGTTTGCCTAACAATTTTTTACAACAGATCAGTAAAACTCTATCATCATACAGTGTTATCACTGACAAATATATATATATTAACATTGAAATGTTACCACTTTTATTTTATTTTACCCATGTACCACGACTCACTATTTTTCCAAAAGTATATATTTTACATTTTTTTCTTTCTAAGAACTAAATATTCAATGATTGATCCTTATCGAAATCAAGTATTTTTCATTTTTTAGCTAATATTTTTTTATACATTGATCCATGGAAAATACTTCTCTCCTCAAGATGAGAAATTTGTGCTCCCCATCATTATTTGATAAGTATGAGAGAAATATAAAAAACAAAATACTTGAGAAAGTTTTAGTTTCTACACGATGATAAAGACGCCGGAGGCCCCACTTTGTTAGTTGGCTGATAAATATCCGGTCCAGTTCCCAGTTTCTCCCACTCCACAATCTCCAATCCCTTCTCAGTTCTCACAGATGCATCCCCAATCATCCATCCACAAGGATGAAGAAGAAACACACCGCCGACGGAAAGCCACCGTTAAAAAGCTTCTCCTCGCATTCAACTCCGTCCTATTATCCATCGGCACTTGCGGCAGCCCTCTGATCATGCGTCTCTACTTCATCCACGGCGGCAACCGCGTGTGGCTCACCAGCTGCCTCTTAACCGCCGCCTGGCCCGTCATTTTATTCCCCTTAGCCATCAGTTACTTCCGTCGCCGCCGCAGCCGCGCCTCGGCCAAGTTCATTTTCATGAAGCCGCGTTTGTTTCTCGCCGCCGCCGTCATCGGCCTCCTCACCGGCTTGGACGACTACCTCTACGCATACGGCGTGGCGCGGCTCCCGGTTTCTACTTCTTCTCTCATTATTGCGTGCCAGCTGTCCTTCACCGCTGTTTTCGCATTTCTTCTGGTGAAACAGAAGTTCACTTCCTACTCTGTAAACGCCGTCGTTTTACTGACGATCGGAGGGGCGGTTTTGGCATTGCACACGAACGGTGACCGGCCGCCCGGAGAATCGAATAAAGAGTACATCACCGGATTCTTGATGACGGTGGCGGCGGCGGTGCTCTACGGATTGGTGTTGCCGCTGATCGAAATGGCGTACAAGAAGGCAAAACAGAGGATTACATACACACTGGTACTGGAGATTCAATTGGTGATATCCTTATTCGCCACTGTACTCTGCACCATTGGAATGTTAATCAACAACGATTTTCAGGTCAAATCAGATCTCCCTCTCCGTGTTTATGAAATTCCCGAACAGGAATCTGAGGAATCTAATCTATTTTGATAATTGCTGCAGGTAATTCCAAGGGAGGGTCGTGTATTTGGACTCGGGGAGGCCAAATACTACGTCGTATTAGTCGCCACCGCCGTAATCTCGCAGGCTTTCTTCTTGGGAGCCGTCGGAGTTATCTACTACTCTTCGTCTTTGTTTTCAGGTATAGTAATTGCAGCGTTGTTGCCGGCGACGGAAATTCTTGCCGTCATCTTTTTCCGGGAAAAGTTTCAGGCGGAGAAGGGAGTCTCTCTGGCTCTAAACCTATGGGGTTTTGTGTCTTATTTTTACGGCGAATTTAAGCACAGCAAAAAGAAGGAGCTAAAATTACCAAAAACTGAAGAAACTATTCGAATTTCTACTCTCTGAATTTATGAAATCAATCCTCCGCTGTTTCCGTAGGTAGGAGATAGAAACGCAGAATGAGGGATGGATTTTTTTTTTTTTTTTTGGAACAATTAGGTATTGATGGGTCGATACCTTACGTACACTTGCCAATCATGTTAGATATTGTTATTAAGCTTTTGTGAAATTTGAATCACAAATATATGATAATAGATATATAATTAATTAATTTTGTTTTGATCAATTTAAATTTCAGCTCGTGCAGCTATTGTTTCTACAAGTACAATTGTTTTGTTTTTGGATTTTTTTTCTTTTAAAAAGTTTTTTGTTTTTTTTTTGAAATATTATTGTATGTACGACCAATCATATCATAAATTTCATCCAAAAGACCAAAAGTCTACGTTTCTTTTTCTATCGGTTACATCAATTAATTTATACATTTGATTATTAATTAAAACAGTAATCGAAATGAAAGCTAGTATAACTTAATGGTAACCAAGAGTTTGTGAGTTTGGTTCTCCACCTCCTGTTGTACTCGGGAAAAAAAAACTGAATTGAGTATTTTTTTCTTCTTCATATTTATAATTTGATTTTTAAAGTATTTTAAAATACTTTTTTTAATATGTTTTTAAAAATTTTCAAACTACTTTTTATAATAGAAAAATTTAAAAAAAATACCTCTAATTAATTGAAAGCTCGTCAAAATTTTAACCAAATTAATGTAAGCATTTCTAAAATCCTAAACACAAAGTAAAGAAAGAAATTGGTGTTGGCCTGCGGGGACCAAAGGACCACAAGGTTGATGAGGACTTTGATTGAAGACAGGATCCAAAGTATTTTTTGTTTGAATCAAATTTGTCTCCTCATCAATAATTTAGAATGGTTTGCTTCGGTTCATTTACTTATATTGTTTTTTTTCCCTCTCCTTTTAGAGTTCAATAAATGTGAGATGAAGAATGATATATTCAAATTATAGAAAAGGTAATAGTTATCTTAGAGTATGACCTTTTCGACCCTGATCAATTATCAATGTATTCAATTGTGGTATCGTTTTTTTTATTATTCTAAAGTTAATTATCAATGTAGTCAATTGTGATATACTTTTTCTATTATTCTAAAGTATTTATGCTAATGTGCTCAATGAGTAACGTGTTGCTTAAAAAAAAGAAAACTAGTAATCTCTAGTAAGTCAAAAGTTCAAAACACATAAAAGTGATGAGCTTCGACCTCCACCCAATCCAAAATATCCAAATCGATAATTTCATGATAATATCTGCATCAGTGAATATGATGCTTTTCTCTCTCGAGTCTTTTTGTAACTTTGTTTATTTTTTCATTAATACCAATTAAAATAGTGTTTTCTTCAAGCATTCTTGGATGTGAACCGGATTGTACATTTATAAATGAAAAGTCTTATTTCTTATCCAAAGAAAAAAGGAATCTCCAATTATATGGATAGCATTAATTGAATAGCATAATCCAAATCTTTATCCATTGTATTTTTGTTCTGAATAGGCAAAACCCTTCCACAGATGAAGACATAAAATTCATTACCACCGAATGATCAGTATAAAATAAAATCTCCCAATTAAAGTCACTAATTTCAAAGGATTTTTATTTGTGGGGCTATTGTAAAAATTCATAGCAAAAGGCTGAGCCGATGAGAAGATCATAATTAGGTGTACCATGCTGAAAGTGTTTCGAGTAGTTACCAGTAATGATGGATCAAACCTACGAAAAACCTTGAGGTGCAAAGATTATCAATGGGAAATCAAATTCAATCAGGGTAGAATCAGAATTCATACCCTAGAGTTTATTCTCATGAATTTCATGAACATTTGGTTCCACTCACAAGACTTCATGTTAGTGTAGATAATTAATTGTCTTCATCTACGTACCAATTGATCATTCTCTTGTCAAGTCAATGAGGGACCATTCCTCTCACAAACTCAACACAGTGGAAGTGATGAATTAGGTAATTAGCTGTAACTCTTTGTACACTTACGAAACCGAACCACGGAGGTATAGTATGCATAATGAAGAAATGGAATCAGCTAGCCTGTGGTTTGAGAACTGCACGGAATTTATGGGATCTACATCATAGCCCAATAGTTGGAGAGGGAAGACAACTATGACTAGTCGCCGACGGCAGAGCCAAAGAGAGTATCGTAGGCGACATTTTCCGGCTCCGGAACGCCTAAACTATTTAGTTAAAGTTAATGCACAGCGGCAACGAGACAGCGAAAGAGTGGCGGAAGGAAGTGGGAGATATCACGTACGGTTGCATGCATTTTATAGGAGATCAGAAACAGAAAGTTGTTTTGAGATATCTGAAAACAAATAAGCCTTGGTTGGCTGTTAAATTTCTAGCTCTTCTCTTCTCTCTCTCAGTCCACACAATTGCATCCATCCATCCTCGCCCAATTCAAAGAGATCCATTGCAAATCCGAAGAAGAAAGTAAGTGTCCAGTGAAAGCCACCATAAAAAACATCCTCTTTAGCGCCGCCTTGCCTATCATTTTCCTCCCCTTAGCCATCCTCCGCCACTTGACGCGTCTTCCTATTTCTACTTCTTCTCTTATTATTAGCTACTGGCGACACTTTTTTTAAACGGCTGAGGGGAGGAAAATGATAGGCCAGGCGAGGCGGCAGAGGGAGCTGGTGAGCCACGCAGGGCTGCCGCATGTACGATGGATACTAAAACAGAGTTGAAGGCAAGGAGGATTCTTCGAATTGGAAATGAATCTCTTCAAGTGTGGGGACGGGGAGAAGAGCCTTTTAATTTAAAGGCCAAACAAGAAAATGGGAGCTGCGTTTGGTACAAAACTCAAAACAAGTTATAAGAAAGGTTGAAAGCACGGATTTCATTTCTAGGTAGATTAGAAACACAGACGTCATGAATTTCTGTTTCTAGGTAGATTGAAAACACAGATTGTATGGAGGAGTGGCTGCGAATACAATTCAAAATTATGAGAAACTGTTTTCAGATATTCTCAAAACAACTTTCTGTTTTGAGAAATATAGCAGAATTTCATGAAATGTTGCAATTTTACTTTCAGTTTAGAGTACAATAGTTGGTGCAATTTCACTTTGTTTAATTTGGACATTGAATGTGAGCTAGTAGACAATAATTGATTTAGTTTGGCCCAAAGTCTTCACTGGAATCCAATTTGCCATTATTTTGTGGTATAATTAAACACAATAATCAAAGAGAAATAGGCGTAGAGGGAGAGGGGAAGATGATTCTGCGAGTGAAAATTTTGTAGGAAGAAGAGGAATCTGCTTCTCACGGGGAAGATCAAATTTTCATTTTTTTTTTTTTTTTTGTAATAGGAATCACGAATCCATAATGGGTGATGTAAGACTCCCAAAATGAGTGATGGCTGATGAAAGATAAACTTTTTAGCAATCTTCTGTGGATTTCTCAAAATTATTTCTTTATTAATTGAAGATTTGTCTCTAGTTTAAGGTTTAGAGTTTTATTTATTAATTAAAAATATATGAATATAAGTAGTTAGGTAATTTTCATATAGACCCCATCATAAACAGATTTTGACAAATCTCTAAATATTAGAGTTTCCATTAACGTAGTTATGTGCCTAAAAAAGTTTAGTTGGGTTGTTGTCCACTTTTTATTGACATTTTTTCTTGGCCCAATAACTAAAGTTTGCAATTATTCCCTTAATTGATCCCCAGCGGTGAAGGTGAAAAGCTCGGATCACTTAAGTCCCTCGTCTAGTTCGACATCTAAGTTTAACCATAAAATCTACTGATAAAACTGATCAGCTTTATCCCCTTAAACAGAAACCCACTTTTTTTACAAACTGCTCTCATTTATGACGAAACATCCAATGGTAATATCAACATCAAGGAATAATTTTATGATGATTCTCTAATCTCTTCCAAGAATTTTTGCAACTTTGATTCTTTTTTCATTAATACCAATTAAAACTATGTTCTTCAAGCATTCTTCATTGTGGAATGGCTTGTACTCAATTTGAATGGTTCACTTATCAATGAAAAGTTCTATCTCTTATCCAAAGAAAAAAAGGAATATCCATGATATAGAAATAGATAGCATTATTGAATAACATTACCCTGGAACCATAAATCTCTGTTCTTTGTTACTCATAAATCATAAATCTTT
The DNA here is from genome assembly GCF_013281855.1 of Momordica charantia. Classification (NCBI taxonomy): domain Eukaryota; kingdom Viridiplantae; phylum Streptophyta; class Magnoliopsida; order Cucurbitales; family Cucurbitaceae; genus Momordica; species Momordica charantia. The sequence goes on from NW_028275166.1 coordinate 1,661,011, forward strand.
GTTTTGAATAGGTAAAACCCTTCCACATATGAGACCATGCATTGTGAATATAACATTCGTCATTACCTAATCATCAGTATAAAATAAAATCTACCAAAGAATTTTTATTTGTGGGGCTATTGTAAAATTCATAGCAAAAGACTGAGCCGACGAGACGATCAAAATGTGTACCGTGCTGAAAGTGATTCGGGTAGTTATCTGGATCAAACCTACAGGAAAGCTTGAGGTGGAAGGAACGGAGGGGAAAAGAAAGAACTTGCTCTTCCAGAGATCTTGTTTGTACTCATTGTAATATCTATATAAATTTGGTGAGTGAATGTAAGACGGGTAACCTTTATGAATTTGAAACTGCAACTCAGGTACTGAAAAATTGACCTGCAAAGATTATCAATGGGAAATCAAGTTCACGAGACACAAAAATGGCACAAGGATAGAGGAGTTGTAGGGGCTTTTCAAAGGAGAGAGATGCATAAGAAAGTTAACGACCAACTTCAAGAGCAATAATTGATCATTCAAATTTACACCTGGTGTGTAAAATTGAGAACAATCAGCTTACTGCCAACAACATTTTCAGTTAATGTAGTTAAGACTAGTTTTCAATAAACTGTTAAATAAAACAACCACATAAGCTGGAAATAAGAAATACCAGAGAAAATAGAATACCTTGTATCTACATATCTTCGATGAATGAACAGGTGGACATCCCACTTCAATGGTAACTTGCCAAAATATCTGCCCCACCGGAACTGCAGGACCTCGTTCAGCCCATTGTTTTATTCAGGAGCAATAGGACTAATATCAATAGGGCAAATTCAAGGATAAACTTAGGTTCCCCAACACGGTTAAGAATTGGTTGCCACCTGAAAGTTCAACCAGTAGAGAGCTGCTGGTAAAGCCTGTTTTCCATTTCAGGATCTTCATTAAAATCAGAACAGGAGCAGGCAAAGAATCAACTGAACAAGAAACGAATTGTTTCTTACTTCTAAATCTAATTGAATAAAAATATTATATTCAAACTTACAAATTGAAGTGTGTGTGCGTGAGCAGTGGTGGGTGCATCCTTTGTGGATACATATGTTGTTCAAAGGAGAAAACCAAAGACCATTCTCACTCCAAATTGGTAGGTTTTGTGTTAACCAAAATGGAGAATCGGCTATACTAATTTTTTTTTTTTTATTGCCTTATCACTTTTAAGCATTGGCATAAATTGTCTGCCCGCTTCAATTTACAGTTCGCTCTCCCTTATGATGTTAGAGCTGTCTTTATTGTGCTTCTAGGTGGTTGTCTTAAAGAAACAAGTTAAGATCCTACAAGGAATGAGATTCGTTCTTTGTTTTAGAAGGCTTGGTTGTAGAAATATAAGACTAAATATTTTAGAAGATTTCAGAAAGGGGAATGGGATCTAATCATTTTTAGTACCTCTTCTTGGGGCTTCCTTTCAAATTCTTTTTGTAATAACAACATTATTTGTATCGTTGCCAATCAGAGAGATTGGCACCCAAGGCCTCCAATTCACCATACATACACAAGGAGGAAGTTAGGAAGTGTCGGGAGTGAAGGATCAAGGAACAAAGGGGAGCAAGGGAGGGCTATTTGACATGTGGTTGCAGGGGTACCGGATTATTTGATTTGGTTGTGTTTTTCCTTTTAGGAAGAGATCTCCAGGCCTCTCAAACTAAAAGAGCTAGGGACTGGTTTGTGTTTGTTTTCCTCTGTTTTTGGACTGTTTTCTGCGTATTATCAATGATATTTGCATAGATAGGCCTTTTTGGATCCTATCAAGAGGTTTTGTAGAACTCCTTGGTTGTGAGTCTTTCAAGATTAATAATCTCACTTTTCATATGTTTCGTTTTGATTAATGAAATTTTGTTTCTTACCAAAAATATAAAATGCTCAACAAATCTAGCTTAACAGCTGGAAGAAGAGAGGGGTGGGGGAGTAACAGAGTGTGAAAAGATTCAGCAACTGACCAACTTCCTTCATTTGAGTTGTCAATCCCATTCTTTATCTCTTCTTCGGCAAACTCTTCTAAAATGGCACGCTGTCGCTGATTTATTTCACTAAAAAACAATGAAAGAAAATGTGAATCAGTTGATACAGAACCTGCAGCATACTGTTTCAAAACTGGAGAGGGGAGACCAAAAAAACTATAGAAACACATGGAATAAAGAAGAAAATATGTAAGAGAACGGAGAGACAATCTGCCTCTTAAGAATTCCTACAACTCAAGTAGATACGTAAATAAGATGCACGAACATTTCAAACAAGTGATGAGAAAAAGGATCAAAAGGCAAGGGCTTGAATCTACCATCAAATCTCAAAGAGAGATCTTCAAAGCTAATGCCATAAAGGTCATAAAACTAGCAGAAAGGAAGTTGTTCTAGTCATGCTAACTGTAAAAACTCAAAAGATGTAGCTTCAACCTATCTTTGCCACAGTATAAGAGGGGAAAAGTAAAAGGAGATGTGAAAGGATAGAAGATAACAATTCAAAATAAAAGGTCCGAATTCCACATAAATAATTCAAGTACAATCAGAAGTGATATGCTGCTGAACCAAAATGTTCCACATGGATAACTAAAAGTACTAACAAGTATATACTGATATCAGATCAATTACTTATTATTACCAGTCCCCTTGGAAGAATGGGGTCAACATATTAATACCAATTAGTAAATATGGAACTTCATTCCTTAAGTTGCTACTAGCCTAGCTACTGTAGGAAGGGTACGGGTATCCAGACCTTAGTGAAGTGTTAAACCAACCAGATTATGGTATGCAATTCCATTCATCAAATTCAAGTTTACTTCAAGAGACCACAATTTATTTTCAGATTACAAAATCTAATACTCGAGATAATATTCTCTTGTGCATGAGTGTCTATAAACCTCAATAATTCATAACTACAGTAATTGAGATTTATAGTTATCAATGAGTGAGTGAAGAACCATGACTTCTGGCACAAGGAGCTCCAAGTAAGAAATGTGGACACGACCAAACAGAGATTATCCAAATACCAAAGGAGTTGATACAATAAAGAGTATAAAGAAAACCTACGTTGGAAATTTAATACGGAATTGCACGTATTGATCCCCACGATCAACAAAAAGTCCATGTTTTGGCAATCCTGGATCAATTCCAGAGTTAGATATTCTGGCTTTGTCCTTTTTGGTTCTTTAATAAAAAATATATATATGAAAGGATGGGGTAAAAAGGCGTACCTTTCCCTCTGAGTATTACAGATTGTCCTGGCTGAACCCCGTTTGGTATCTGATTTAAGATATAAAAGCATCATCAAGTGAGTTTAAACTTTAAATTGCATTAAGACATGCTCACTATTTCTTCTCGTGTCAATTAAATGAACAATTAGGAACTTCAAACAGATTGGTCTTCAAATTACTGCATTTAGAATTTAGGGAATATTTTAATTCACATTATGTCCTATACAAGTAAATAGAGATTTAAATAGGAAAATATTCCTACTAAGAGTATTTACCCACTCACTCTCTTGGTAACTTGACACACAGAAAACAATTTTTACCGTCCTGGTAGGGTGCCGAGGATGGGTGTAGAGGACTGGAAAAAGTTCCAGCAGTTAAAGTTTCATTCTTTTTCTTATTTTTCCACAACTGTTCTTTATTTTTTTGATAAACAGATCCTAGCCTTTTTTTTAGAACCTCAGGTATCACTGTCCTAGGGAAAACCATCTGAATTCTAAACACTGAAGCTGTAAAGGAGTTTCTGCTGACAATTGAGAAGGAGAAAATAAAGAACATGCGCCTTGCACCTTCCTGAGAAGTTCTACGGGGAGCACCAGTTAAGTTGGAGAGAATTAATATGATTTCTTCCTTCAAATTTGCCATTAGTACTAATGCCTCCCCGAGAAACCTACTAAAGGTAGTGCTACCGTATAGCAAATTCTTTTGTAACTACTACTTCTCTTTGTCTCTTCGATCCTTCAAAACTGGAAGAGGCCTTCTTGTTTTAGTTTCTTTAGGAAGGACCCCCTTGCTCTTAGGTTGTTCTTTTACATGTGATTAATACATCTCTTAAGTTTCCTAAACAACTAGCCCTGTATGTCTTAGACCTTTTTTTCCGTATTTTTTTTTCGACAATAGAAGTATATTAAGAGTGAAAGAAAGAAGATAAAACCTAACGGCTAGGGAAGGAAGAAACCGCTGGGAAAAGACTTACAAAAAATATATTTATGTACTCTGATTACGAATGAAATATTTGTTCAGGGCACTCCAACTTGAGTTCGTATACGGTATACCAGACAACTTCACAAAAAGATTCTATTTGGTTCTTTCTAGACAAAGATTCCATGAGAAAGATATAACTATACACTTCCAAAGCACTTTAACTTGAGTCGGCAAGTTCACAAAAAGATTCTATTTGATTTCTTTAGCCAAAGATTCCATGAGAAAGATCCAACTCTACACTTCCAAAGCACTTTAGCTTTTATCTTTTAACTAATTCACTAGGCAAGCACTGCGCTGACTTCACTTTTCAGGATTAGTCTAAAATGATTGGCAAGAACTGGAGGAATGAGTAAGTAAGTCCGTTAGACTAAGTCCTTCCAACGTAGCCATTGAACTTTTAAAGAGAGCCATTCTTCAACCTCCAGATCATTGAAACCCCTGTTGAAAGCCAAATCCCACGTCCGAAGTACTCTAAATATTGCCGTAAAGAGAAGTTTTCAGAGTATAAAGAGGCAAGGAGAACTTTGGGCCAAGGGTGCATGCATAATCCACAGAGCCCAACCAAAAACCGACTCTAGACCCATCTTCTATCCAGAAATTTAGAATTTGAAGAGAACAAATTTTCAACATTGCTATGGAGAGCCAGGGAATACAAGAAGAGGTTTTAGATGAATTTTGAACTACAACAGAGTCTGTCTGACCCAAAATTATAACCAGGGAATACAAGAAGAGGTTTTAGATGAATTTTGAACTACAACAGAGTCTGTCTGACCCAAAATTATAACAACTGGTTGCAAGTAAAGATCCCAGTAAGATTTGGGAGTCTATAGTTCTTTTTCCTTCCATTTGGAGTTTTATTTCTTAAAATATTTTGCAATTACTCTCCATACTCTATACTGCAATTGTTTTGTAATGCTCCTAACTGTTCTTGTAAATTTAATTCTTTTCAACGCAATTATAATTTTTTAAATAAAAAGTAAAAATCATAAATATATTACTTTTTCCTTTAGGCACTTAACCTAGATTCCTTGTAGTGATTCCTTGTAGTTTCAAGATATTTCAGAATAAAGGAAAACAACATATAAGAGAGAATTTATACAAACAATGATTTTAAGCATTACATTTATTTGTATCTTGCCTGACAATGTAGGAACCTCGACCTTGCCACCAAGAAGAGCCTGAAAGAGCACTTTGAAATCAAATTTGACGAAATCACAATTTAAAGAAATATGCAGAAAGGTAATGCGTAATGGTATACAATGAAGAACACAATAAATAATTAAATATTGTATGAAAAATAAACAAAATGTAAAAAGATACCATCTGAAGTGTCATACTACTAACCACTATATTTAAAAAACTCTAAAGAAGAAACAATGCCTCGCAAGTGAATCCGAAGAATCTCACAAAATAACTTTCATTTATTTTAATGATTTGAAAATTGCATGACGCAAAAGAAGTATGGCCTGTTGCCCGAAGACTATATGAGAGAGATACTTAAAACATATTGCTCCTACTTGGAGATCCCTTAATAAAGAAAGTGTAATAACTTAAAAGTCAGGGTATGGAAATCATTCCAAATATCTAACAGCATAAAGGGCACATAGAATAAGGTACTTCGAATAGAGAGGGAAAAAAATTATACATTCAGAAAAATGCATGAGAAGTGAGCCATGATGATTCTGTTGATCGGAAAAAACTTCCAAAACTAATGAAAATCATATCCACTCATGAAGAAATATTGACATCCAAATCCCAACAATAATTTAATTTCTCACTTGAGTAAAGCTGATATTAGAATCCACATAAATATCCACACCATCCCTCTTAAAGACACAATCTTCAGCAACCTAACACATAGGGAAAAAAATATTAATGTAATTGGAAAAATAGCCATCCCAATATTAATCTATCGATTTAACATCCATGGCTAAAACAATTCCACTAAAAGTGAAAAGCTATTACCAAAAGAATACATAATAGCATATTACACTTTATTAAATTATTAAACTCAGTGATAAATAGAGATCTTTTGTACATAGCATAAAATAAAGTTGATCATGAAAAGAATGAGAACAGTACTAGTGAAAAATAATGTAAACTAGAAGTCTGTCATTAAGAAATCAATACAATTTAGAAGTGGAAATATAGCCACAAGGTTAATTTTAATTAAATAGAAAAGAAATAACGTAGATGTTTGAATTTTATAAAGGACATTCGAAAAACGGCATCCCAATTCATATACATATATTCATCCAAAGGAACAAAGATATCAAATACAAGTTAATCGACCATAACATTCTTTCATCCATCGAGGAGGGCTTAGTTCTCTTGAGACAGGCAGGACTCAGGAGAAACAGGTCATCACAGTGAGCATGAGTTAGCAAGTCATGCAGTAGCATTGACAAGAACAAACATTGTGTGTGTGACTGCTAAAATAAGCTAAAGAAAAATATAGGTGGTTTTTTGCCTTCAATTTAATGATTAAGTTGCCAGGTTGACTTTCTCGTCCACCACTATTACCAGCTTCTGGCACACGAATGGTATCTCCAGCATCAACCCCTAATACATTTGAACAATTATAAAAAAGGTTGTTAGATAAACTATCTTCAGGAAAAACCATTACGGAGTTTCATCCATTCTTTTGTGTTAAAAATTGTTCGTGTAATATTATGTGAGGGAACTTCCTCACAATATAATATCTGATAAAAGTAATCAAGAACAGACAACCATTCGAGAGGGTTGCACTCTCCACAACAGTCTAGTACCTTCTAATACAAAATAAAGCATGCCCCTTCCTAAGCAGCACAAAACACATATATCCCCTTCCCGGAAACTAGGGCCCTTCACAAAAGACAAAAGGACAAGGGCCTTCCTAAGACCAACGATCTAATTGTCAGAGGAGGGGAAATTCCCCCTTTGCCCCTGCGTACATAGGTATCCCAATTGTACTCCTAATTGGGGGCCTAACATAATACAATTGAAGAACACCGAGTAAAATCTTGTGAACAATTCAAATATAACCTACACAAGTTTAAGTTGCCAGCTTTAAGCTTTTGGATATCAGATTCAAGTTTAAGTCATTGCAATATCTCATTTTCCCTCAAGTTCAAACAAAATACCTACACAAGCCTGGTTCAAGTAAAGAAAAAACACAAAATTTAAAAATTTAGAAGATATTTCCAATAAGAACTTAAATATGATCTAACAACTTAACCTTTTGAGATAAATAACACTTATGAAATTAGTTTTTCAGATTTCTTCTTTTTCATTAAATGAATGTGCACTCTCAACTGACCAGTGAAATAAATTCTAATCCAATCTAATTAATTCCAATTTTTTAAGTTCGCTTATCTGAAGTGTTGTAGTTGCTCAAGAAAAGCCTTATACGACATAATATATTGATCGTGTTTAATTTGAAACAAGTTCTGATATCCAACATGATTTACAAAGTCAAGTGGTTATGACCAACCAGCAGGTATGGTAACCGTGACCTCCTTAACACCCTCCACAACCCCCAATCCCCTGCATTGTACACATAATTCCTGAAGCATACCAAAAAAAAAAAACACGAAGAAATAAATCAATGAAACAAGATTAGAAAGGGAAAATAATAATAATAATAATAATTTTGAAGTATACATCAAACCTTAATGATTTGACGCGATCCTTTGCAAGTGGTGCATGTCGATGTAAATGGAGGAATCGTAACCTGATGATTAAACAACTCAAATCTGAAAAGATAGAAAGACAATTGACACTGCATGCTTCCAGAACTGCAGGTAACCTACAATTTGAAGATACTTACTCTACCTAAACCTCTGCAAGTAGGGCAACTTATTTTTGTTGCATTTACTGGATAGCCCCGCCCATCTAAAACAAAGGCAAAAGGATATAAACTTACCAGAGGAAACAACAATGCTAAAACTCTTCTATATTTTGGGAATGAGTAAACTGAGGGTAAGCACGAGGCAAAGAGACAAAATAACAATTCAAGCGTTCAGTAACCATCACAATTTAATTAATATCAGAACAGATTACTCAGGACAGTTGTGACTAACACATCAAACTGATTTTCGCTCCACCTGAGATCTGATAGTTCTTTATTAATCAATTCAAAATTAAAACTGATTATATGTACAAGAAGATAAAAGGAAGTTCTTGCTTTGCACGAGTTTACATTTGGATATGAAAAAAATATAACGTACATTCTGGTTCTAAATATAGACAAATTTAATTACTCCAACTTCTAAGTTCAATCTGAAATATCACAGAGTTTGCTGAATAGCATCTAACTAACGTCCAACTAAGAGACTGCAAAAAATTCTCGGTATCATTAAGATGCAATAAAAGTCTTCTTTTTCTATTCTTTATTCTTTTCTTTTTTTTTTTTTGGCGTGTGTGTGTGGCTATAAATAGTCCACACTTTTGCATTAGCCAGTATTCAGATTTCAACACAACTTGAGTTTTGCAGACAACCAGCCTTACTCACAGCAAGAATCACAGGGAACAAAAGCATCAAAGGATAAATGCTTTGTGCATCCTTTTGCAGCTTCGGTAAAAGATAATGGTAGGTCCACCTACAAAACATCAAACAGATAACATAGTTTGTGTTTTAAATTTTTGAGAATTAAGTAAAATAAAAATCGGAGATAAACGAAGAACCTGAATATCTGAGGCAAAACGGTTGGTTTCATGTTCAAAGATCTGTGAGGCAACAAATTACTTCAGATCAGATTATCCAATTGAATTGATGAGTAAGAATAAGAGGTTGTAAGCAAAGTACCTCAGAGAAAATCTTTTGAAATGAATCAGAAAAATGGGTTCGATAAGCATAGCTAAACCCCTCTGCGTCACCAGTACCAAAATCTACGTTTTCAGGTTCTCCACCACGCCCCTTCAGCCACATAGATGCATAGTACAAACAAGTCAGTAAAATGCAAAGGAAACAGAAAAGAAGAAAAATAGCACAAGCAGCAGAAGCTATAGAGTATTTTCGTCACTTATTTAACGGTTAACCTGGTCATACTGTGCCCTCTTCTCAGAATCCTGCAGAATCTGAAAATTCCAAAAAGAGAATAAATGAAATTACTGTAGGTACTAAACACAGGCGCCTAAAGGAAAAGGCAATTTTGTTAGTTATAGTAAAACACTATAGATTAAAGATATGTTGACTAATGAATAAAACAACCAATAAAGAAGAGATTTACTAGACTCAAAAGTCAAAACCAATAACACCTACAAACCTCGTAGGCTTCTCTAATCTCCTGAAATTTTCTCTTTGCAGAAGGATTGTTCTTATTTGCATCGGGATGGTACCTTTTGGCCAACTGCAGAAACGACAACAATTCTTAGCAAGTTAATAAGAACAATGAAGTATCTGTTGAAAGGGCATATAAGAGATGACAACAAATGTGGTCACTACACTTGGTCAGTAACAAGAACAATTTCCATCAATCTTATAGCATTTTTAATAAGAAATCTTCCTTTTTCACATGCCTTGAGTATAATATTCCTAAACCATTTAAAAAGAAGTCTTTCTAAACAGATAATGTTTCATTTTCATATGACTTAAGCAAGCCGTTCCCAAGCATAATGGCCGAACCAAGAACTATAAACCAACTAAAGAAGCTATACATGAAAAGAGAAAAGATATAATAACGGCTGCAAGAAGACATGTAGAGTGGGTCTCGATGGAATAAAGAAAGAGGCGATAGATTTGCATGGTGTAAAGATGTACTCATCTCAAATGAGCATACCACTGAATTGCCATACATGTGCGTAGTGCCTAGTGCTTATGAATGTGAAAAAAGAGAGAAAAATTAAAATATTTGCAAGAAATATTAATCACATCCCCCTCACGTCCAATTTCATGAACCCACTCACCGCATGATACGCCTTTTTAATTTCATCTCGACTGGCATTGTCTTGAACACCAAGAATTTCGTAGTAATCTCGTTCAATAGATTGACATGAACCTAGAGACATTCATAAAATGATAAAATCGGATGAGTAAGTTTTAAAGAATGAATCAGTACATATTCGGTTCATTTATTGAATTCTACAGCCATCACGGCTCCAGCTGAAGGAAGAGAGGGAAACACCAGTGGCGTGTATGAAACGTCTATTCGCCGGTAATGTTGTGGCAAAATCAGGAGCTTTCCCGACGGCAGAAGAACTTGCCTGAAACGCTGGTTTACATGAAGAAGAAGAAGAAGAAGAAGAAAGAAAGAAAGAAAGAAAGAAAGTGCGGTGCTTAGAAGACTGTTAGTAACTCAGAAATAGCGAACTCATCAATCATTCAGCTGAAGTTAGAGATAAATATTCAGGGAGACCTACAAAATTACCTCGGGCACAAGAAAAAGTCTGGCGCAACGATGAAACTTTTCCGAGCGAGACTCGTTGATCAATGGACGACCCTACGGCTAGAGATGAAAGCAATTGCCGCCGGCACTAAACTCAATAGGCATTAGACAACGTTGATAAAAAGCACCGGTAAAGATAATTGATCGCAAATAACGATACGTATAAACTCACCAGCCCTAGCCAGCCGAGGCGTCTCATAACGAAGCAAAATCGCCGTAAACGCTCGAAATGCAATAACTGATCACCAGAACTTAAATGTAACAAGATATCAGAACTTCATCAACCAGCCACCAGGTAAAGAATTCGAGGCTAACGTGAGAGAAAATGATCGGTTGACTCAAGCAGCAGAAATGGAACTAATTCGCCGGTCGCCGGCGACGCACGATGATCAGTACTCCCACAGTCTAGGGGTTAATCGAGTTATGCATCGCTTTTTGGGGGATTTAGTCGTCAGCAAATATTGAACGGTGCTGATTATAAGTAAGGTCTTACGCCGCTGGCTTAGGGCAATTTCTGTACCGTCGGTTTTCTGGGACCCACAAAAGGGACGATCAAGATATACGTTATACCTTCGCGCCAAAGCACAAGCAAACCAATCGATGCGGCGGTAGCTTGGTGCTCCGGAGATCGCCGCTCGAACGGAGTCGATGATGAGGACGTATCTACGCTCCGGCGCCGGACGGTAAGCCTTTTACAGCTCTAAATTTTATCGTTTCATAGTCCGCTTCTGGTCTGAACCAGAGAGTTGTTTATTATTCTATAAATGCAGAGTTCACTTCCTTCTCGAAGCATGGAGGCCTATATCATCACTTATTTCGCCATCGCCAGTCAACTCTTTCTGCACCATTTCTGCGGTATCTCCCAAAACCCTAAAATACGGAGGCGACGATGACAACTTCAAGCGGGAATCTAAGAAAATCAAATTACCTCGGAGTAGTGTAACCACCGTGCTTCAGAGTGGCAACCGTGAGACTCAAAGGATTTCAATCACTAAGCTCCGGAAGGTCACCAAAAAGCTTTGCAAATCGAAGCGCTTTGCGTCAGCGCTAGAGGTTGGCAACTAGCAGTTTGGAAATTGAAATTTCTTACCTCGTTTTCATTTCAATGGAAGAATACATCAAGATCACAGAATATTTCATCTCACTATATATGATTCATAGATCGTGATAACAGGTAGAATTCAATATATTCTTATATCCAGGTACTAATGTTGATGGAAACTCGAAATAAATTGCGTATGTCACCGGCTGATCATGCTCTCAGATTGGAATTGACTATCAAACTGCACGGTTTACTGGAAGCTGAAGAGTACTTCAGTAAATTGCCCAACATAGCCTCTCAGAAAGCTTCATCTCTCCCTCTTCTTCATGGTTATGTCAAAGACAGGAACACCGAGAAAGCTGAGGCTTTCATGATGAAGCTTAAGGACTTGGGACTGGTTGTGGAGCCGCATCTTTACAATGAGATGATGAAACTGTATGTGGCGACATCTCAAAATGAGAAAGTTCCTCTTGTCATAAGGGACATGAAGCAAAATCAAATAATGAGAAATGTTCTCTCTTACAACCTTTGGATGAATGCTTGCAGTGAAATGTATGGGGTTGGGTCAGTGGAGTGGGTGCACAAAGAAATGCTGAAAGACGAAAACGTTCAAGTGGGATGGAGCACTCTATCTACTCTGGCTAAAGTTTACATAGAGGCAGGCGTTGTTGAGAAAGCGTTTTCAGCTTTAAAAGATGCAGAGAAGAAGCTATCCCCATGTAACAGGCTTGGATATTTCTTCTTGATCACATTATATGCTTCTCTGAACAATAAAGAGGGAGTTCTTCGACTTTGGAGAGCTAGCAAAGCTGTAATTGGCAGACCCACTTGTGCTAATTATATGTGTCTGCTTCTATGTTTGGTGAAGCTAGGAGAGATTGAAGAGGCTGAGAAAAAATTTAAGGAATGGGAACTCAGTTGTCGTAATTACGACATTAGAGTTTCCAATGTTCTTCTGGGTGCATATGTGAGGAATGGATTGTTAGAAAAAGCCGAGTTGTTGCATCTGCGCACATTGGAGAGAGGTGGGAGTCCAAATTATAAGACATGGGAGATTCTCATGGAGGGATGGATGAAGAGGCAAAACATGGATAGAGCTATTGATTCTCTCAAGAAAGATTATGATTTGTTGAAACACCACCCTGGTTAAAGTCGTCACTTCCTTTTGTTCTTGGAAGGCTTGTTGGTTTTGAGCTTATACATTGAAGGAGTGACTGAATTAATATGAAGGGCATTTCCTTTGCCATGGCCACAGTCTCATATGAGTTACAAACAGGGGATTTGGTAAGACAATTTGTGTAGAGGAAGCTGATGCAGTTGCAGTTGATGTGTTCTGTCCTGACGTCATGTGAAGTTGGATTTCATTTTCAGCAAGTGAAGGAACTGACACTGAAGGATCATGAACATTTTCTGATATACAATAACTCTGCTAAATGGGAGCCGAAGACACTGTTGATATGATCCATTGCATATGGTTCGATAGAACATCTATCTATATATGCCGTTAATCTGCTTGTAATGGTGCAATCACTGTGAAGCATAGATTTGTCGCAATGGGAATAAGATGGATTCATAGGTGGTATGCTATTATTGTCTGTCCCTTTCCTTATTCATTCAGGGCTTCTAAGTGTCCTTTGTACTGTTTGCAAATCATCGAGTCGTGTTTAAGTAAATTGGGTTAGGTTTGGTTGCTAATGGAATAGAATCCGTTGACAGCAGCATAAATGACTAGAATTGGAAGTGGTGCATATCGTGGTTTTTGCCAGCTGAGAATAAAGTTACTGTGTATTTTCCAGCAACGAAAGAAGCATCCTGGTCCAATTTCAAGCATTTTCAGAATATTTCGTTATTTGGAGTAGTTTTTCATTTTCACTTATTGTTACGAATATAGCCTTTACTTTCCTCTCGAACAGATTTTCATACCATGATTAGTATAGTCCCTGAGTTAAGTTGATAGGTTGACTAATTGTAACATCAACCACCACTCCTTGCCAACAATTTTTCTCTCTTTTCCTATCTTTTCTACTTTTTTCTCCGAAGTATTGCTTTCGAAATTTCATGAAACAAATAGAAATCAACCTCTGCAAATCATTTTTTCTTTTCAGTCATACTGGATTAAAATTTAATTGATTCTTAAAAAAATAAAAATAAATAAAAATTGTTCCTTGCAAGAAACAAACTCATCATGCTTTTCTTATTTTTTAAGTTTGTGTCTCAACTATAAAGACTGCATATGAAATTCCGCAAATTGAAAATTTTACATTCATGGTCTACAAACTCCAACATAAGAAACGATTTTTGCCGGTAGCATTGCCACAATCAGGATCAACTTACTTTCACAAGTTCTTTATTTTGTCCCTGCAAGTTACATCTATGTCATACGAAACACAACAGCACCACCACACAGGACCACCAAATTTCATCAAGTTTATTGAGTAAATGCAATGTTGTATAACTCAGCTTCAGCTACCAACAATCTCTATGCTCACTTTAAGGATGCCAATGCCGTTTCCACGTTTCGAGATATCCGATCATGTACAGGTTCCTACGTAAAGCCGATAATACTTTTGTTAAGATATAATCAATACTAATAAGTCAATTTATTATGAAATCTAGCTACCTCTGTCAATGGCACCTCAAATTTGGATTTGGTTATTGTTTCGAATAAGAAAATGTATCTGTCACCATGAACAAGAATATTGAATCAATAGTTATGAATAATGGGCACATTCACGATGCTTGTTTTCTTTGTTGTTTTATTCATATAAAAGAACGGATCGTCGGAGTAGTATGGTAAAATAAAATACATACCGCCATGACAGTTCCCTGACAAGCTCTTCAGGAGCATCTGGGAGAACCTGAACATTATGCACCAAATTATGAATGAATATTTCAATATCCAATGGCACTAAAAAAATAGCATACTATTAATCATTCAATAAAACAGTATACACAGAGAAAATGTTAAGGCTTTACCTCATCTTCATATGGATTGCAATTGTCTTTGAACCACAACCTCAAGAATTCCTATACAGATAATATAAAGTTGGTAAACTATAATGCAGATGGATTTCGTAGCAACTTAATTTTGCCAGAAAACAAACATACCTTGTCGACATTTTCAGGTTCAAGGCCATTTTGAAAGCGTTCCTCGTACGACTGGGCAATCCAATATCTGCTCGAATCAGGAGTATGCACCTTCAATTGCAAGTATGAAAAAATAAATCCCTTGTAACAATAGCTTAAGTTACTTGCTGAAGATGTATTAGTTAACTAGAGAACTGAAGTGTAAATAAAAAAGAAGGGTTATTGAACCTCGTCAATTAAAAGAATAGATCCATCCTCTCCCTTTCCAAACTCATATTTTGTGTCAACCAATATCATGCCATGCTCCAGAGCCACTTGCTGAAACACCAATATTGGAGAGTGTTATGATTCTAGAAGAAAGATGCAACTGTAACAAAATAAAATTACCTGCCCGTACTCGAACAAGCTTAATGCCTTTCTACTTGCTTCATCATAATCAGCTTGAGTCATCAGCCCGCGTTCAATGATCTGCAATGCTTTTGTATTAGTAAACTAAACAAGATTGATAACACATAAAAGTTTTCTTAGTAATTTGACTAGAATGATATGTTAAATATCCAAAAATAAGCTGATAACCGGAAAAAAGGGCATAGCATAAGCAATGAGAAAATAGACGTCACAAATAAGGACATACCTCATCAGGTGTCACAGGAACGTCATGAGTAGCGGCCTTGGTTGTTGGAGTAAGTATATTTGAAGATAGCTTCTGATTTTTAACCAAGCCTGATATAGTTGAGAGGCTATTAGATGGGTCAATCAGCAAAAAGTCTAAAGCGGAGAGACAAGAGGATAAAGAAAACGTACCATCTGGAAGAACATTTCCACAGTAGCTTCGCACCCCCTTCTTGTACACCGTCCATAATGATGTATCAGTACTTCCAGTGACGAATCCTCTAACTACAAACCAAAAGAACGATTGATATTTACGGATATATCGGCAACAATGTTAATAAAACAGAGGGAAGTGCCTACTTTTCCAATTGGAAAGTCAAGACTCAGAACCATAGTACATCATGGAATCATGGGGAAACGTCTATTTTACAAAGATATACAATGAACATGAGGGATAGATATGCCACTCTTGTATCCTATAATAACCTCCCCCTAAAGCTCACTTAATATATCAACAAGTATATGCCCAGGAAAAAGTCCTCTAAAGAAATATTCAACATCTTTAGCACAGAATATCTTTTCTTCTGCTAAAAATTAACAATTTTCTTCTAGCAAAAGTTGTAACAATGCTAGTTGTCTCCCTGTTTTCGTCCATAGTCAGCTGTCGCTGGACCAACAAGCAACAAGATATCATTCCCTTTTGGTTTTCTGTTCATTCTTTCTTCTTCCTTATTTTTTCACATTGCAGAAGTTCTACAATTACTAATGCTCAACTCATCCGAATGGAAAGGATACTCAGAATTCCATAATGACTCACCAACAAACTCAACAGGAAAAACAGAACACTTCTTTGCGATTGTGACATTTTTATCCGGGACTGACACTACTGCATTTGAAGTGATGTGCTGCGTTCTGTCAAACCACCATAAGCTGGTCTCGTTAAGAACCTGAACATTACAGAACCAAATAAATTAAGGCCCACAAAATAAAAAAACTAGTTGCCATTCATCCCAACCATACACTACGAATCCCCTGCTCCATATTCACTAAATAATTCCCAGTACCCGTAAATGATCTCCCTACCTGGCCCTTAAAAGGTATGGAAGCAAGAACTCTGTCAAAGGCACTCTGTCGATCAGTTGTAACCAAAATAAGATAATCCCCATAGTCATATATATCTCTCACCTGCACATTTGGAAAACACCAGTAAAAATCAGTAAGTTTCAGTCTCACTACAAAATTAAAGAGAGAAAGACAAAGTGTTCTTCTATCTTCCACTCCACCATCCTTCCATCTCGCCCTTTAGGATTTTTTGATTAATCAGTTCTTTTCCAGCAATAAAAAATGAAACAGATATCACCCACTCAAACAAAAGAAAAAGGGAACCTTATTTTGATTCAGCTAAAGATCACCTTGCCCCTGGTTTTGGACTTAATCCCAGGAACGGTCAAGTGGAGATTCGTCTCAGAGAGACAATTGGTCAAAGACTCGTCAATGGCGCTGAAGACCTCTTCCCTGCGATCCCCTTTGATCAAAGCATCCAAGGACACATTACGGTGGGTCAGGCTCGCCTTCGCCGGAGAGGAAGAAGAGGCGGCGGAGAGCATCCTCAGCCTCGTCCTGCCTCCGCAGAAGGAGGCTGAAGAGAGAGAGGAAACGGCAATAGGGAGCTTGACGGCGGGGGTTTTAGCGGGGCCGACGCCGGACATAGGGCGAGCCATCTTTTTCTCCCGATGCGTGGCTGCAGCAGCCTGCAGTTTCGGTCGGAAAGTCGGCGACTTTATACGGTTGCGTAGAGACAGAGCTCGTTTTGAACAGGGGTCCGATCCTCCGGGCTTTCAAAGGGGCCCTAGTCGTAGCATGGCGATGCCCCAATGGGCCTCGTATGAAACGCTGCGTGCATTGGGAGAGATTTAAAAAATTGATGGTTTCCAACTCTGCCCTTAAATCAACCTATCATATGTTGCACAATAGTTAAACTAATTTTTAGGAGATTTTATGTCAACAAAAAAAATTAGGAGATTTAAATTGGGAGACCTGTTTTAATAAATGGTAAATACAATCATATTTGTAAAACTAATTTTTAGGAGATTTAAAAAATGGATGGTTTCCAACTTTACCCTTAAATCACCCACATTTTTACATTTAAGAGATTTCCTATATTTGATTTTATATCTCTGTCATTTAAATTTTATTCTTAACCGGATCTATTATTCTTCTAAGCTCTCCTTGACTTGATTGATAATATCATTGTGACGATCTCTCATCCTTTCAAACTAACTCCTACGACAATAGATTATGTCTCATCCTTTCAAGTTCTCCCTTCTATAACATAGATTATATACTAATCACATTTCTATTTTTATTGAAAAATAAAAATAAAAACTTAATTTTGTTGTTTCTAAAACTTTTATACGGCTTTGAAAATATTTTTTAAAAATAAGAAATGAAAAACGTAAACATGTACCTTTTTAATAGCATGAACAGTCTAAACAACATAAACTAAATCAACCTATATGCTAAATAATTAGATTATGTTAAATTAATTAATTAATTTAGAATAAGTGCTAACTGCTAACTCAATTTTTCCTATTAATAGAACTATTTGGTGTGGATGTTTAATACTATTTAAAGCATATAGGTTTCTAATATATTACCAACAGTCAGGGATACTTATCAATAATTATTGAGAATAACAATATTAATCTCTCTCTCTTTGCCTAACTATGGTGTTAACGCTTAACAAAAGTTGAAATCGACAAAAAAAATAAAATGAAACAAAAAAGAAAGAAAAAAAAAACTTAACAAAAGTTTGACTTTATGAGATCAATAGATTTACTTTAATTTCAATTTCACTCAAAAATTTTATTTTATTATCATTTTTTTTTTCTACTTCCAATGTCCAAGTCATTGTCATTCCGTCACTCTCCAAATCTGTACTCAAATTTTCAATTTAATCATAGGTGTCACTGTCAATTTCACTCAATTTAATCTTTTTTTTTCCAAAAAAAGTCTCTTCTATTCATGCATAATATAAAATTCAATTAAAGTTTTTATGAAATTAGTCAACTGCGGTCTGTTTGGAAGTGAAAAAAGAGATTAGAGTTCGGTTAATTTTTCAAAATCATCATTTAAGTGATATCTTAAAAATAAATTTAAAGTGATTTTAAGTTTTCATAAAATCAATTTATAATTTGTCAAACATCATCAATGAAAAAATAAAGATTTTGACAATGATAAAAATGATTTTGGCCATGTTAAATTCACCCTCAAACACATCTTAAGTTAAACTAAATTTATTAATATTATTGTTAATCAGAACCTAGTATGACTGGTAAAAGAATATATAAATTTTCTATCAGAGATTAGATATTCGAATTCAGTAATTTCTTATTAATATATTTTTAATATATTATTCATAAATAGAATCAAACAAATTATTCCGTAATTACATTTCATATATATATATATATATATATATATATATATATATATATATATATTTTTTTTTTTATTTATTTATTTTATCTTATTTGAAAATATCGTATTAATTATTTATTACGAGTTTATGCTGCCAATGTTCAATATTATGAGTTTTTATTTTATTTTACGGAAATGCAATATTGCGAGTTGTTTGACAAGGAATTTCTCTTCCAATATAATAATTGGATCCTACAAGACCTGAGGATGAGTCAACCGTTAAAATATATTTTTCAATACAAAAGCATAAGTTCGAATCTCTAATCCAACATGTTATATTTAAAAAATATTTTTTTAAAATACTTTTGGACTAAAAAACATTAAAAAATTATTTCCATTCCGAATACTTTTGAGTACTCTTACATATCTATAATTTTAAAAAATACGATCAATTATTTAAATTAGTTTTTTCCCTCGAATTTAATTAATTAAATTAGTTACAAGTACTAATTCCACGACAACTTCATGTGAACGTTTAAAGGAAAGAAATTTCTATCATTTAATATTCTATTTATTTTAACTTTCTTTTTCCTTTGAAAATGAGAAAAAAAAATGGGAATGGTAACAATTAAAAATGAATGTTTATCTATTTCTTTTTATACTAAATATATATATATATATATATGTGCAACAAAAACTTTTGACACCACACAAATCCATGTAAGTCGATATGGACTTACCCAGCCTTGGAGAAATTATTAAAAGAGATCAGATCACCACAATATGACGGACAATACACTATTAGATATATGAGAGATAAACCGCCACAAAAGTACTTAAAATTTGTATTGGTAGTTATTAGGCATCATGTAGATTTTCAAAGTTACATCTAATGAATAATTAGGACGGTCTCATTCAATAATTTTTCAAAGCGTATGCACAACAGTTGCATTATCTGATTCGATACCCTAATTCATTATCTTATTCAATAATTTTTTTAATTTCTTTTGTGGATAAAACTTGCAGTTAAACTAGTCAAACACCTTTCCAAAAAAGTTGATTGAAATCCTAACATATTGTTTAAAAGAAAATATTCTATCCTCATGGAAGAATACCTTACACCACCGTGTTACTATCCTATTGGAACTATTTTCAAAAAGGGTAAACTACACCACCATCATACAACATATTTTAGATTTAAAAAATCAAACCCTCAAATAATTAGACTATATTGGTAAGTTAGTTAATGGTTCGATAAATAAGGCTTCCACGTATCATAGAAGATGAACTAAACACCAAGTTACTCATGAGGAAAAAAAAGAATAAATAATATTTAGATATTAATAGATCAACACCAATTTTTTTGTGGATCAATATTAAAACGTTTATAAGTAGGAAGAAATTGTAGAAAAATAGATACTTTTCTATTTTTCAAAAAAATAAACCATTGTCAAATTTATAGTGATGATGAGATGTACTAAAAAGAAAAAAGTTAACTTTAGATTAGGTATCCGTACTCGGTACCCTTTATTGTCTCTCTACCTATTTCATCTCACAAACTACAAGCTACAACTAACTCTTTATTTTCCAATTATTTTTAAATTTTGTTTCATTTAAAGATGCCACATGTGTGTCAAAAATGTTCATGGGTGGTTTTTTTTAAACCAAAAAAATAGTAAAATAGTAAGGATTTGAATTTTCCATTTTAGTTATAATGATTTGATTAATTGAAGTATACTCACGTAAGACTGATGAGAGAAATTTTTTACTAGTCCGAGAATTTACTAGTTGTAAATAAAGATTTCTATTGGTACAATTACAGTAACTACTATAATTGAAAGGGTTAATGTGCAATTTATAAATTTTAAAAGGAGTAATTAAGTTGGAAAGTTTATTTTCAAAATAATAATAATAAGTTGGAAAGTTTCCCGGAGAAAAGGGGAGTAGAAAATGCCTTTAAAATGAGTTGATTCCTCCTCCCCCTTCTCAGCTGGACACAGGCAATAAAGAGAATTTCGGCCATGGGAAGCGAAGGCGAAATTCAACGAAAACCTAAATTTCTGTGCCTTCATGGCTTCCGAACCAGTGGAGAAATCCTCAAGAAGCAGGTCGGAAAATGGCCGAGCTCCGTCCTCGATCTATTGGATCTCCATTTCCCCGACGGCCCCTTCCCTTCCGCAGGAAGATCCGAAGTCGAAGGAATTTTCGATCCTCCCTTTTTCGAGTGGTTTCAATTCAGTGCGGTAATTAACCTCTCTGTTTCTTATCAATTTCTCTGCAAAATCACAACTCATATGTATAGATTTTCTCCATTCTTCTACGCCAGGACATGACAGAGTATATTAATTTCGACGAGTGTCTCTCGTTCATCGAGGATTACATGCTTAAGAATGGACCATTTGATGGACTCCTCGGTTTCTCACAGGTAATAGTCCTCATAATTTTCTCTCTTCTTTTTGCTGCAGTAGGTATAAATTTGTAGTTATTTGAAGTTCTTTGCGGACATTTTTAGGGCGCGGTATTATCGGCAGCGCTGCCAGGACTTCAAGAGAAGGTAAAATTAAACCGTAGCCCTGCTGCTGTTGATTGGAAATCGTTTGAATTCTGTAAAATAAAGTTTAATGCGAAATTTAGATTTGGTTTTACAGGGTGTGGCGCTCACGAAAGTCCCAAAGATTAAATTCGTCATCATCGTCAGCGGTGCGAAGTTCCTATCGCCATTGCTGGCCGAGAAAGCTTACTCGCCCTCGTTTACGTGCCCCTCCCTCCATTTTCTAGGTATCCTATTTTGCATTTCAATTTTCAATACAACTCTTCTTCTATTTTCTCTTTTTTTTTTTCTTTTTAGTTTGAAGACATGCACAATGCATTTTCAAATATTCCAATTGTTTCCCCTGTTCTGTCATATCTTCAAATTTTGCTGTTAATCTATAATTTTATATTTAATATCGTATTTGATTGTTTATTAATTAGTTTATACTAATTAATTAAAGTTACCTTTAAAAGTCAATGGGTAGCTTTTAATTTTAATAATTAATTTAATGGTTTTCAAATTAGGTAATTACACTTAATTGTGATTATTATACTTAGTTACCTACTTTTTATTCTATTTAATTGTTTACTAGTTTGTTCTGATTAATTAATAGTTACTTTCTCAATAATAATAAAAGTCAAAAAATGCATTTAGTCCATTTGAATTTTAGTATGTAAAAAAAAATTCAAATATTTAGTTCCTACCGTAAAAAATCTTATCAAAATTAAGCATCGATTTTTATCATATAACGATTTAATTTCGTTACAAATTTTAATTATTGGGACAATCATTACATATTAAAGTTCAATAACTAAATTGTTATTAATTTGAAAATACAATGACTAAATTGTTCATAAACTACTTCAATAAAATTAAGGACCAAAAAATTTTCTTCCTCTGCACTTAATTGTAATTATTATACTTTTTTCATTCTTCATTATTATTTAATTTAAGAAATACCGTCAACTAATTTATATTAAATATTTAATGACTTTAATTTAAAGTTTGAATAATAAATAATTAATTTGAAAGTTCTAAAATACATGAATTAAAAATCCATGGTTGCCTTCCAAATAAATGAGAAGAGGTTATTGTGGTGGCACGTGGCAGGTGAGGAAGACTTCTTGATGCCAGCTGGACTGGAGCTGCTGGAATCATTTGTTGACCCATTAGTAATTAATCATCCTAAAGGCCACACAGTACCGAGACTTGGTAAATATATAGTTTCACTTCTGCTTATATTTATACAATTCCTGATACCAATTTATATTATATGATTATTTTTTTTTCAGATGAAAAAAGTTTGAAGATTATGGAGAGTTTCATAGAGAAGATTTCAAAGATGATCGGCCGAGACTGAATAAATTAAATAGCCTGAAATTATTGCATCTCCGGACAATAAAAAGATGCAACCAAGTTTATGTTTCTTTATACATCTAGTGAGAATTTTAATCTTCTCTCTACTGCGCCATTATTCAGTTAATTTCTCTAACTATATTTGTAATATTACATTTCAGTTTGTATTCCTCTTACTTGTAGTGGAAAATGTTCTTTTTTCTCTCTTTTTTGCTATTAATATATTTTTATGTGAATTTCAAAATCAACTGTTACAAAAGTGATATACTATTTTTATCTAAAATATAGCAATTAGCCAAACCTATGAGCTTTGCTGCTTTGGACCAAGAAACTTGTCATATTTCTCAAAAGATTAAATAGGCTAACCTAAAGGTTTAATTACTAATTTTTTTAGTGCATTTATAATGCCTATAGCCAAATGCTTCAAAACAAAGAAAGTCCAGATAAATTTATAATAGTTCACCTCTTAGTTTAATGAGAATGACTGGACACATCAATCTAAACATAGTTCAACTAATTAAAATATTTATCATTAATCAAACCGTCAAATGTTTAAATTCTCACCCAAAATTGTTGAACTAAAAAAACATGGAGGGCAACACAAGAGAAAAAGAACATTAAATTCTTGAATGTAACTCAAACATCCGTCTATATCAAGAGAACCAAACATTCATTTATATCAAGAATCTATAAATAGAGGTAAATAGATACATTAAACTATGTTTGTGAGGGGTTTTTCTAAATTGTATATCATTATTAAACATTACAATTTAAAATGGAGGTGATTTTTACTGTGACAAAAATAATTTTGGTAACGTCAAAGTCACTTTCAAATATACTCTAATATTTGACAATGAAATACAAGTGATTTAAAAAAATATAACTAAAGTCACTCTCAAATATGTCTTTAATTACAACTCAACTCAGAACTTACTTGAAAAAACAACTATTCAACTCACCTGATCTTCGTATTTCTATAAATGTAATTGCTATAAATACTGTCAAATGCATGCTTCAACTGAATTCAAAATTCAACCGTTAATATAATCAAAAGCTTTTATAAAAATTACTTGATTTTCTTTAATACAACAAATATAGAATATGAAAATTTGAACATCGAACTCTAACAAAAGAGATAGATGTCATTTTCCATTGAGTTAAGTTCATTCTTACTATTGTGAAATTTGTTTGATGTGACGAATTTCGAGAATCTTTCCAAATAAAATAGCTAGTATGTCAATTTGAATAAAACTCAACTGGTTAAGATATCTATTTTCGATAAAAAAAAATTGAGTTCCAATCCTCACCCCAGACGTGGAACTAAGAAAAATTTAGCATCTTGTACATTATTATTTTTTTTTTAGTACATCTCGTCCATGATTCATCTATTTAGAAAATTTAGAAAATTTTCATTCTTTACAGCAAAAAAACGCGGTGCATTTAAACATTAAAAAACAATTAACCCAGATGGCGCAATTGTAATTTTACTTTTTCTCCACAAAGCTAAGCCGGAACTTTTCCGAATTTATTTTTGAATGTAATTCATTGCATTTACATGTAATTACGAAAAGAACCTTCTCAAGTGCATGCCACAGTAAAAAAATAAATAAATAAAATAAAATAACAATAAATATCTGTGTGACGTCAGCGTGTTCGTTTTCCATAGAAACCATTTTTAAAACGAGTCCGTTTGGAAGTTTCTCGGGAGAGAGGAGGGGCCGTAGAGAATGGCTTTAAAATGAGTTCATTCTCCCCTCCCCTCCGCTCAGCTCAGCTCCACACACCAATTCCTGAATCGGAATCAAGATCTCCTCAAATCGTCTTCAAGAGAGCTTCAATTATGGGAAGCGAGGCTAAAATCCAAAGAAAACCTAGATTTCTCTGCCTCCATGGCTTCCGAACCAGCGGACAAATCCTCAAGAAGCAGGTCGGAAAATGGCCAAGTTCTGTCCTCGATAACTTCGATCTCCATTTTCTCGACGCTCCGTTCCCCGCAGAAGGAAAATCCGATGTTGAAGGAATTTTCGATCCTCCCTATTTCGAGTGGTTTCAATTCAGTGCGGTACGATTATTATTGATTGTCCTCTCTCCTAATTTTCCGATTAATTTCTTGGCAGAATCACAAAACTCATATATGTTTTTTCTCCCTTCTTCCATGACAGGACATGATGGAATATCAGAATTTCGACGAGTGTCTCTCATTCATTGAGGATTACATGCTGAAGCACGGACCATTCGATGGATTCCTCGGTTTCTCGCAGGTAATCGATCTCCGATTTTCATAATTTTCTCTTCTACTTTGCCTAATGGCCAAGCAGAGCAAAATCAAGTACCGATTTGGAGTTTAATTTCACATTTCAAGCTCTTCTCGATCATTTTCAGGGGGCGATATTATCGGCCGCGCTGCCGGGACTTCAAGAGAAGGTAATTGACCTGGCCACTTCCGCCTGCTGTTCTTGTTAAATTCGTTTGAATTCCTCCAAAATAAAAAATTAATTTAACGCGAAATTAAGATTTCGATTGACGCGGCGATGCATTCGATTATGGGTTGCAGGGTATTGCGTTGACGAAAGTCCCCAAGATTAAATTCGTCGTCATCGTCAGCGGTGCGAAATTCAGATCGCCATCTCTGGCGGAAAAAGCTTACTCGCCATCCATTGGATGTCCATCCCTCCATTTTCTAGGTACCTAACCCCTTTTATTTATTTGTTTTTGTTTTTGTTTTTTTTGGGCGGAAGGGACATCCACATGATTTTTTTTTTCTTTTTTTGTTTTTTGTTGCAAATATTCTGGTTCTTTGCCTTGTTATTGAAGGCCACTTCTTCAAAAGAAGATTCGAAAATTTTCTGCAATAATAAAATATTATATCCCATTTCCTAGTAGTAATTGATTAAGTTAAATATGAGTATCAATTCTTATTCAAAAAAAATATATGAGTATCCATTTATTGTATTAAAAAACTACGATTATTAATTTATTATAATTAAAATTATGTTAAATTGCAAGTTTAATTTAAAAATTATCTAATAAATATCATAGACTTTAAATTTTGTGCTTTCATGAAATTTTAGAAGTATCTCAATAAGTTGATGAATTTTTTAAAATGCACAGATATTTAGGTACAAAATTTAAAATTTAAAAACTAATATATATTTTTTTAAATTCAAGGACTTTTTTTAGTAAAAATTTAAAACACCAATTAGACTTAATTTTAAAGTCTCTATTTTAACCTTAAAATTAACTTCTTGTCAAATTATTTTTAGTTCAACAGCACATATTTAACTTTTTGATCAATGATATTATCTAAAGTTTCCGTTGGTGTCAAATTAGTTACACTTGATTGGGATTGTTATCTTGAATCGCATTATTTTATTATTATTTAATTTGAGATACCATCAATTAATTTGTTGACTAAAATATATGAAATGGTTGATGAACTTAAATTTAAAATAATATTAAAATTTTCATAACTCAAACACTCATCTTTTTTTGACTCCTGTTAATTTGGAAAGATAAATGTAAAAGAATTATATATCTTTTTAAAGTAAAAAAATTAAAGAGTTGTCAAATTCTACTAATCAAGAATTGTTGAATAATTAATTAACTTCTCTTTATTTTTCTTTTTGTTATTTTTTTTTTAATTTCTATACGGTGCAGGTGACGAAGACTTCCTGATGCCCCATGGATTGAAGCTGCTGGAATCTTATATTGAACCATTAGTAATTAATCATCCTAAAGGCCACACAGTTCCAAGACTTGGTAATATATTATTTCACTAATTTCCCTTCTGCTCAAATGTATAATTTTCTTCATTTCTGAAGCTAATTAGATTATATGAATTTTTTTTCCAGATGAAAAGGGTTTAAAAGTTATGGAGAGTTTCATTGAGAGGATATCTCAGACATTGGCTGAGACTGAAGCATAGACGATTGAAGTTGCATTGAATTTTCAATTATGCAATTTTGCTCCTCCAAGCACTAAAAAAACTGTAATCCAATCCAATTATGTTAGCTTCATTTTTTATGATCGGATATGAAATTATTTTATTTTATGATATAGTGACGATTTCAGTTCCTCTCTACTACCTTTACACTGTTAATTTCTCTACTTATTTTTTGAAAATTTCATTCTAGTCAATTCTACTTTAATTTGTTATTGCTTATTATAAGCCGTACGTTGTAATTCCTTTTGCAATATTGGAAAATGTTTTTTTTTTCTTTTTCTTAGTTAATGTGGAAAAAAATGGTATAAGCTATTGATGGATAATACTGATAACTTTTTAGAAAATATAATTATGTTAACAAATGTTTGCTTGCCGCATATAAGACCATTGTGACTTATTTTGTATTGTTGTTATCTTTATGAATTTCAAAGTTACGTGTATAAGAGTGATATATTATTTTCATATAAAATATTGCAAATAGTAAATGGTGAGGTTTAGATTGAGAATTACCGAATCTGATATTGCGTTTATAAAAGTCGGGCCAAACGTTTGAATAAAAGAAATTTTTGTTGTAAAAAAAGTTGAGTGGAAATTTGAACCTTCAATTTCAACAGAATGAATAAATGTCTTTGATGTTGAGATACGATCATATTCACAATGAAGTGAGAAAAAAATTGAACCAACAAATAGAAGAAATTTGATAAAAAAATTCCAAACTTTAACAGGAGAACAAGATTAAACAACACTTAAATTTTCGAACCAAACCTATATCTATCAAATAATTTGAAGCAATTCGTTGGCATGAATATACATATTGAAAGGTAATAGCTTTTATCAAAATTACTCCCCTGCATACTTGAAAAGACAACTAAAGAAAATAATCTATGACTAAAAAAAAAGTATTATTTAACTTCTTTAAGATAATGAATCTTATAAATCGTCGGAAATAGCGGAAATTTAAACAACAAACTTCTAAGACATCATTAAACGTATGATGCTTGCATCAACATGATACATACTTTATGTTGTAAAAAGGATTGACATTGGATAGAGTAAGACGCAGCTAAAATGGAGTTGAGAAGAAATGGAGAGAAAAGAAGAATAAAATGACACAGTGATTTTACGTGGAAAACCTTTAAACGAATCAGGGTAAAAATCATGGACAAGGAATAAGAATTTCTTATGGAAAACAAAAATCTCTCATATGAAGAAAACTCTCTCTATTTTTATCTCATCAAGCCTCACACACACTTTAACTCACTTGGAATTGGAGATTTTTTTTGGATAGTTTGCCAAGCAAGGGAGCCCTCCTGTTTATAGCTCATCCATACTTGCTCATCAAGCAAAATTATATAGTTATAATTATGCCACATGCTAACTTTGGATAGGTGATGATCTAGTGACCACAATTTTGTCACATATTGCACTCTAGTAGCTTCTAGGTTCTTCAATCCTTCAATGAAATTTCTTGAACAAGCTTACTTATCCTAGTAGTTTCTAGAGATTTTTATATCTAAGGAGGCTTCTTGAATAAGATTTGACGAGTTATTTAGCTGGGTGGTTTCTAGAGATTTATTGAGCATACTTCTAACTAAGCACAAAAGGAAAAAACAAATTTCTCTCTTTTTTTAAAAAATTTCTTAATTTCACATTGGAGGGTTAAAAAAAAGGAAACTAAAAAGAAAAAGATTCAAAATTCAAACCGGAACCCTTTGACTGTTTGACCCCTCCAATTCCAACCGTTGAAAAGATTCCGCATATTTTGCATTATCTTTTGTTATATTTTTCTTTAATTATATAAAGAAACATTATCTTATAAAGAAAATCAAGCATAAAGATTAGAACTTAGAAGAAGCAACGAATGAAATAAAAACACCATCGCAACATTTTTTTAATATTTAATTTAATTTACCCATTTTTCCCGTTCGAAACAGTTTCAGGTGTTCTCGTTTGTTCCGCCGGAGCCGGAGATCGCTTTGGACTATCCTCATCCACTCTCAAATGAATCAATCTCAGCCTCAGCCTCAGCCACACCCCGATCCATCCAACCCCATCCCTCCAAAACCATCATCGCTCTCCGATCACACGGATCCAGTTTCCAACCGTCGCTCAGACGACTACTCTCCCTATCCCAAGCTTGACCCTAGCGACGTCGCTCCGCCGCCGGCGGAGGACTGGACCACCGTCCCCATGGGCGCGAATCCACCTCCACCCGCACCTGAGCCAAAAAACGACGCTCGGGCTCCGATCTATGAGGGAAATGCCACCACTCTACCGACCGAAGCCAATCCCTATGTTTCTGCGGCTCCAGCCCCTGGAGGTCCTTCCACCAAGAGTGAGTCCTTTCAATGCCCTAGATGTGAATATTTATTGAGCGTTTGGAAATTAAATGAAAATTCGTATTCAATCGATGTGCGCGTTTGATCTGTGATCAGATACGATGGAGTCCATGAAGGTGATGCTTGGGAGATGGGGAAAGAGGGCAGTGGAGGCAACCAAGAAGGCCGAGGATCTTGCTGGGAATATGTGGCAACACTGTAAAACCTTATTTCTTTATAACTATACCTTCTCATCACTATTAATAATTTTGAATCTAACTATAATAAATGATGACTTGTAGATGCCTAGATGGTTAAGGTGAGAAATTACAACAATCTGAAAACATAGGCAATTATATGCCGAAGTTGGTTGGAATTGGAATATAGGTCATGTCCATCTAAACAGATCTTGGAAAGCCTATGATTGGTCTCTGTTTAGGAATCAGGATACTGGCAATGGCATTATGCAGTTTCCTAGAACTATTTCCCTTTTGTATCATTATGTCATTTGTTGTTTTATGTGTCCTGCTCCTCAATTGAATGAGTTGAGTTCTCATTGCGTGAACTTGGATTTTGGATTATGTTTTATCTGGTATTGTTCACTATTTCTGCTCATATTCATTTGGGGCTAGTGGTGCAGGATAGTGAGTGCAAATACTAACAATTTCAAAACATTCTTCGTCGTTCTTTTCGAAAAATAGCACTATTTTTCCTTCTTTCCTTGTTCTGTTAACCAATATCAACAATTAAAACAATCTTGTTTCAAACCAGTGAAAACGGGGCCTAGCTTTGCTGATGCTGCTGTGGGAAGAATTGCTCAGGGGACGAAAGTTCTTGCAGAAGGGGGTTATGAGAAGATCTTCCAACAGACTTTTGAGAATACACCTGAAGAGAAACTTCAGAAGGCATATGCTTGCTATTTGTCCACATCGGCTGGTCCAGTGATAGGAACTTTGTACATATCAACGGCCAAACTTGCATTTTGCAGTGACAATCCACTTTCTTATAACGTTGGTGACGAGACTCATTGGAGTCTTTACAAGGTAAAATTGGATTGTTAAGTTTACTGTCGATTAAGCAGTTGATATTTGTTATTTTATTTCTATGCAGTTTTAACCAGCTTTTATAGTTTAATATTCTTATATGAATCTCTTCATTTTTGGCTTTTGTGATACAATAATGTTTGGTTAAATTGATGTCAATTTAAGTGAAGAAGATGTGAAGAATGTGGCTATAAATGTTTTTAAAAATGGTGAGAAACTACGGATCGTAATCCTGCATTTAAATTTCTATTTGTGATGCAAACTACATCAATTTCTCTACATAATTCATCTACAATTTATTCGGATTCTAAATTCTCTATCTTGTAAAGTTCTCCCAATTTTCTCTTGAATCTGTTTAAGCGCTTCAAAGCTAAAACTAGTTTCGCGAAACTTGTGAAGGAATCAAAAACCAATTTTTGTGTGTTTGAGAGTATTATTTCAATCATATGGTCATTTAAGTCGGTATAAGTTTGTTCTGGTTCTACTGTGAAGTCAAAGGGATTATGCATTTAGATTTAAGAATTTTTGCAACATCTTAACATTTTAGCCTTCTGTTCATCACTGCAAATAAAGATTGATTGTTTTCATCTACTTGCTTCACATGCGAAATATTTGATTTCTAATCATCTGGGAGTACTACGAGAAAGATTGCTCTCATCTGTGGCTTTCTTTTAGATTTGACGATGAATTATTTTCACCCAAGTTGTGTTCATGAGGACTATACTTTTAGTAGATTATGCCGTTTGTGAGTCATGATGCAACCGTTCATTTGGAGTTGAATCCTTTCCTATGATTTGACCATGACCATTACCTGATCTTGTATTGCATATATTTGTGTCATCTATCACCTAGTTTCTATAGGTTGTTCAGGTTCTACCAAAAAATTGATTGGAAATCACCTGTATTTTCTCTTATATAATAGGTGGTGATCCCTCTGCACCATCTGAAAGCAGTCAACCCGTCAACAAGCCAAGCGAGACCCGCTGAAAAGTTCATACAGGTTATCTCCATCGACAATCATGAATTCTGGTTTATGGGCTTTGTATCCTATGATAGTGCAGTGAAAATTCTTCGAGAAGCCCTGCAGCCCAACAGTCTGCATTCTGCATAAAATCGAGGGAGGATCTCCATCCTACTGCCGGGACATGAATTGAAGTAAGACAACATTTTGATGTTATACAACTGCTGTAGAAATACAAATGGTGAAAAACTTGCCGTATTTGTTGTCATAATTCGCTTATAGCCTATAGAGAGTCTCTCCTCTAGTATTTTGCTGCCTCCTGCTGGGTCGTGATTTGAAGTAAGCCAAGATTTTGATGTTATACAAACAACTACTGTAGAAAAATACAGATGGTGGAAAACTTGCCGTATTTCTTTTCATAATTCTCTTATAGCCTAGAGGGAGTCTCTCTAGTATTGTTGCCTTGCCTTAATAGACCTCATTCATATTTGATTTCTTCTGGGTATGGAATGATGAAAACAGAGCAGAGTGTGGAAATTATTTGAACTTTTGTAGGTGGCATCTGTAATTTTGTTGATTGAAAAGTAAATAGTATTGATTATTGTATTCTACTGGCTCTCTGTAATTGCCTTCAATCACTCTGCCATGCTTGTTCTCGTAAATATTTATCAGTTTGGGTCTCAATCTGTTACCCTTTTACTTCAACAATAATGAAAGGACCATCAACAATGTCACCTTCAAAACTCAATAATTTCTTATATAATCTTATGCTATAGAAGCAAAGCTCGGGTGATTTGTTTGTTTTTCCTTATTTTAGTTCATGGAGTGGGAGATCGAACTATTCACGTGACAATAGATGCTTTTATTTCGTAAGATATTTTTAGATTGGCGTGATTTTTGTTGTTATTAGAGCTACTTTGTTATCACTAAATTTTTTTGATTGTGGACGAAAGGGGCAACTCTCTGACTTAAACTAAACATGCCCCTCTCCCAACCTAAAGAGAAATAAAAGTAAACATCAACGGCTGCTTTGATAAACCAGCTGCCATTAAAGGAGTATCCAAAATATTTAAGATTGAATTGTTCATTAGGGTAATGCTATATGCAAAATGGAAATTGAAAATCATAAGATATAGATATTGTGTTTACTTTGGACTCTTTCCTCTTGACAATTCAACATCCACAATGGGCTTCAAATTCTTACCTAGGCCTCAATTATTTTTGTCCTTCCACCAAAAAACACACACACAAACTTTTGATCCCCTTATGATATAAATATAAATCCTAATAAAGCCTTTTGGCTAATATATTGCAATTCATGATTTGAAAGATTGTACATTCCAACCTTCGTCTCTTTGTTTAACCTTGAAGAAAAAATCTCAATTTTAAATGGTGCAATTTACATTTCAATATCTTTAGCCTTTAGGTGATAATCATGAAATGTGACTTTAAATTTGTTTAATCTTAAAAGAAGAAAATCATAATTTTAAATGGTACAATTATACATCTTTTGGGTGATAATATACTATCATGAAATTATTTGAAATCAAGTTATGACTCAAGGTTATGAGTTTGAATCTCCTCTCCAATATGTTGTACTAAAAAAAAGTTAACAATTATCCTTCCTACTCTAGGCACAGATCAAGAGGGTAAGACCTCGAGGGGATGCATGCCCCCATGGGCCAAATTGCCTAAAGGTCGTGCTTTCTTAGGCCTCAGTCCGTGAGGTCCATGAGACAAAGCTTCCCGGGCTGGCCCCTATTCTCTCGATTCTCTTGAAGATTGATCAGGCCCTACAACTTGGGTCCCTTCAATTTTAGTAATTCAAAAACACAAGATATGGAGAAAAACCTAAGGTTAAACCTGTAGTTACCCTTGACATAAACCTAAAATTTAACTTTTAAGTATTAGAGTAGGTATGATTAGTCCTACACAATATACATTATCTCCATTTTGTAGGTTTCATTGAATCCCGTTAATTAAGAATATCAACAATATACACTATAATTATACATTAAAGACAAAATACCTTCCATATTTTCATAATTACATGATAATCCCAACTTAATTTACATCCAAATCCAAGTTTATGTATTTTGCTTTTGATTTGACCTAAAATCTCATATCAAGAAACATGTTGTTTACTTTGGATATTTTCCAATTTTAGTCCATGTTCGTTGACAACCCTACCATTAAACATAATATTTTGTTTAGATTGCATATATTAAACTATATACCATTAATGCTAATTAAACAGATAAAAGTAGGCTAACTTTAGTATTTTCTTTAATCTAGCTGCTATTATTGAAAATTTGAAATTCAAATTTCTTTAAAAGGAAAAAAAAACGTAAATAGATTGGAGGGTGGGAAGGAATCCAATTAGGAAGAACAGTGATAGTTTTCAGCTTTATGCTGATAAGAAAGAGGGGCAGAGGGCAAAAGCAAAGACCTGACAAAATATACAAATACAAAAATATGTTAAAATCTTAGCTGTATTGTCAGAGAGCAATAAGCAAAGCCATTATGCTGAGGGAAACATCAGGAGAGATGAAATGGGGTTTTGTTTCTCAGTAAAAAAAGCTCACATGTTCAATGTTCTTCTTCTTATAGTTGTTACCAACCACTTAACCACATCAACATTAAAACCCTCAAACAACAAAAAAAAAAAAAAAAAAAAAAGTTGAAATGAAAATCAAATCAAATCAAATCAATATTGACATCATTGTCCCGACACCGGAACACTTGAACTACATTCGTGTTCTTTACTTTTGCCACCAAAATCCACATCCAACATTCACCGATCTCCCCTCTCCCATTGGTTACCAATTCCAGAAACTTGTTCCATTTCCCCTCAACACCCATACCCACTAAACTCCTCGTTCCTTCAAATGGCAACAAAATCAAAACCAAATTTCACCCCTTGGATCATGGCCACTGCAAATTAAAGTTGGGACTTTTTTCAAAATTGAAGATGGAAAAATAATTAAAGCGGCGGAACGAACAGAACAAATGTGAAAAAGAAGCAGCGGGCTTTGCATGCCTACCACGTTTGTGTTGGCTACACAATTCCTCTCCTCATCACTCATCATTGGCAGCTGTATTTTCTCCATCACCCCAAACCCCAAAAATGGACACACACACACACACACACACATATATATAATAATATAAATTTCAACAACACAACACAAAACAAAACCCCATTAATGGCGGCCCGCTGGTGCAATTCACAGCTTTTAATCAATCCCTTACAAGTTACAACAACAACATCATCACCCTCATCCTCATCCTCAAATTCATTAATAAAAAAAAACTACTCAAAACTCACCCAAAAAAAAAAACCTAATCTAGCTATAGCTAAGCTAGTTGTAGAGTTGCAGACCCCAAATTGGGCACTTCCGAGTTCTAAATTCTCAACAACGATAACAAGAAAGTAATCAGAATATTAGAATGACGACTCACCAAATATCTCCAAAATGGGAATTTATATATATATATATATTTATATATATAAATGAGTTGTTTTGGAATGGAATTTGCTTAGGCTTAGGGTTTGGTGCCGAGAGTGTGCTTGTTATTGTGCATCCACACCTTGAGGACCTGCCGCCGCACGCCGGTCTCTCTGCAGAACCGCTCCACGTCAGCCTCGTCGTGTTTCTGAATCGTCCAACCAACTCTCTCCGCAAACCCTAACATCTTCTCCTTCTGCTCCGCGCTGAATTTCGTCCTGAATCTCTTCTTGCTCCCTCCTCCGCCGCCGCCGCCGCCTCCCCCGCCGCCGCTGCTGCTCGGATTCGACGCGTCCTCCTCCCCGCCCCCCGACGCCGCCGGCAGCGCCAGCGGCCTCTGCTGGAATGGGGCCCCCGCCAGGTACACGTAGGACGGCGGGGGCCCGCGGTAGGATGACGACAGCTGCTGATGTGGATGCGGATGGTGGTAGTAGTAGGACTGACCGCCAACGCCAACTCCACCGCCAACGCCAACGCCCTGATCTGAGTCGGTCTCCTTCCGGTGGAAATTCCGGTGGCAGTTACAGGCG
This sequence comes from Momordica charantia, assembly GCF_013281855.1. Classification (NCBI taxonomy): domain Eukaryota; kingdom Viridiplantae; phylum Streptophyta; class Magnoliopsida; order Cucurbitales; family Cucurbitaceae; genus Momordica; species Momordica charantia. The sequence continues at coordinate 1,695,931 of NW_028275166.1, forward strand.
GCGCATTTGAGTGCGTCTATGGAGCCGTCCTCTCCGGCGGGCATGAACTCGCCGCAGCCGTCGACGGCGTGGCCGCCTATTCCGATGGCGTGATTCTTCAGGCACTCTCTGTACCGGAAATTTGTTCCGGCGGCGGAGGGGGGCTTTCTGGCCGGCGACGGGGTGGAGTCGTAGGTGAGAGAGTGGTGGGAGATGGGCGTTGTGTCCTCCATTATTTCGTCGTCTTGGTCTTCGTGCTCCTCCTCGAATTCCATTTAGGAAGAAAAATCACAAGTTTCGGCGGAGATTAAATTAAACAAACCTGGGTTCTTCTTCGCCTGTGTATATAAGCAAAAACAAAATTAAGTGGCAGTAAATTTCCTCTTTCTTTTAACTTCACCCTTTTGGGGTGGGGGAATAATAATATTATATTATATTATATAGTTTCTTAGTGTGAGAAAAAGAGAGGATAAGAAGGGGCGAGACTTGAGAGAGTGGCCATCAATTTTCCCCAGCCTGCGCCCAAAAAAAAAAAAAAAAAAGCTGTCTTTACTCTTCTGTAATGGTTGCACTTGAAATTTGAATGGATAAATTATTACAATGTCGTTTTTTTTTTTTTTAAAGATAAATTATTACACTATGGTTGTAGACTAAGGATCCAAATATTTCTTTTTCTGGTTTAGTAACAAGAGATCTTCGAACTATTTTTCTATAACTGTGAATAATTGGTATGCTCGTACAAATGTAAAAAATAAAGATTTTTTTTTATAATAAATTACCAATTTCTGATGGTCGCAAGCATAATATTTGATTAAAAAGCATGTAATTTCTAAAAAATATACTATTTTTTATTCTTTATTTTATTATTAAAATTAAAACTTAAATAGCAATTTCTTATATATTTCTAGTTTTCTAAAATTTTAAATTTTAAATATTTACGTTATATTTATTTTATGATATTTATTATGCATTTTATAAGTCAATATGATAAAATAATTTTAGAAAAAAAATTGAAAAACTTGATTTTATTGTTTATAAAATTTTAACATAATTTTAAAAATATTTTTTAAAATTGAGAAATGAGAAATAGGAATAATTACCCGACGTTTATGTTTCTAAAAAAACTTGAAAATGAGAAATAAAAAAGGATAACGTTTCCAACTAACTAGGCCTTAAGCTATTAAATAATATAGTTGTTAAGAAACTGCCGAAGTGTAGATAAATTATTAGAGGATTGCTTGCAACAATTTAGCTGATAATTTTACATATGTATGAGATAAAAGAAATACAAATTTATTTCGAATTTGCATACGTCCTGTAATTATAGGAAACCTACATATAGTTGTTAACATTTTATTAAATTGAAATTAATAATTCCTCATATTTCTTCCTTTTCTTTTTAACTTATAATCAATTTTTTTTTGGAACAGTAAAATATAGATTAGGGTTTATTAGAAAGTGTTTATGTGAGAGAGGAAGTTAGGGTTTGCGAGTGTAATTTTATGGAAATAAAAGAAACAAAAATAAAATAATGAAAAAGATGGGTGCAAATTGCAATGGTGATTAAAAATTGGTTTGTCAGTATTCTGAAAAATGTCAGGAAGAGAGAGAGAGATTGATGACGTCATGGTGACCAGATGGGGGAGTTTGAATAAGGAAGAAGATAAACCCATCGACGTCTGCTCTTTAACCCCTAATGGCTCTCTCTAAAATATGGCCAAAAACGCCCACTGCCCTAAAATTCCACATTATTATTTTTTGTTTCACTCTTATTTTAATACCATTTCTCAAAATGTAAAAAAAAAAAAAAAAAAAAACAAACAAGACAAAATCAGGGCTTTTTGGAGACAAATATATGAGATGAAACTTCAAAGGTATGTAAAAATGTTATATATCGATTTAATAAATAATTAATTTCAACACACTCAATTAGTTTAGATTTTTATTTTTATTAAAAAATAGAATATTTGAATTCTCAATTTTATATAAATTTATTAGAAAATTAGTTGAAATTGATCCATAAATATATTATTAACTAATTTTAATATTTACTGACAATAAATAATTAACTTGAAAAATGTCAAAATATAATTAATAGACCGTAAATTAAAACGTTGTAAACAATGATAATCAAATTAAAAAAGAAGATCTAAATATTAATAATCAATTTATATAAACCATCACTCAACTCAAAAGTTTATGTCAGATGAATTTAATAAATTTAATTCATATAAGTATCGAACAAATATATATATTTACACACCCAGGCTGTGTTTTTTTTTTTTTTTGGCAAGATACTTTAGTCAAATTTTTACATACCCCGGACTCAGTTATGGTTGTCAGTTGTCACTATGGATTTTTGTGTTCTTACCGATTGAAGTTTTTTTTAAGTACTTTTTCCATTTCCAAGAACAATTTGTCAAGGTCATTTGATTGATATAATAAGTTCGTTTTTTTAATTAAATCTAAAGGACTATTTTATAGAATTTATTTGTGTAGATTTAAAAGACAACACCATTCATAAAAATTCTCTTTTTTCTATTACCAACGGAATGTACAATCTTAAACTACAAAATTAGGGTGTTGACAAAATTTGTGTTAATAGATTTTTGAATTATGTCTATCTTTTAATCCAATTATTAATATTTAATATAATATCGATGTGACACTCGATTTCAAAAGATTTGAATGAGGAGATATGATCCAGCAATCAATCAAATGAAGTTTTTGAGATCAATTTGATTGGTCGATGATTCATGAACAAAAAAATCTAATTTACCTAGATGAAATTATCAAATTTAATCCAAATTTTAGATCATGCCCCACCAATACATTCCATCAATTAGTATCATAACATAACAGGGTAGTTAAAATATTATAAAGTCTAAAACCAAATATATATAGTTCAACGAATTTGATACAAATCAAACAAATTAGTGTAAAATGATTTAAAAAAAAAATTAAAAAGAAGAACACGAAAAGAAATAAACATAAAATCCCACACCATACCAACATTGGGAGGAGAGAAGCGGTGCCCATAATTGGGAACTAAGGAAAGAGCTGTGTTGTCTAGGAACCGGAAGCACGACAAACTCACAAAATTTATGTATAAAAAAAAACAATAAAATAAAAATAAAAATAAAAAGAAAAAGAAAAAAGAAATGTTTTGGGCCAAAAAGAAAACCCAATAAATTGTCGGCACAAACGGGGACTGCCTAGTTGTCCTCTTTGCCTCACCTTCTACTATTTTATTGTCAAACAATGCCTCCTATATATTTTCTTCGAGCAGAGAATTAAATTATGGATTTTTACGATGATAATAAATACTTTATCTATTTAACCACTCAAAACTTTAGATTATATGAAAATGTGTTATAATAGGGAGAGACACAATGTATTCAAAATACAAATCATTTCTATCGTGAAAATCGCACTACTCAATACTTGTTTTGAGATGAATCTAAGTTAAGTCAGTAAATTAATCTTTACCTTTCTATTTAATTTTATTTTGAACGTTAACCATGAATAGTAATGAATTATTAAGTGTTAATGTTATAGTTAAAACGAGCATAATTCAACAGTAACTAATATATATCTTCCATCAAGAGATTGTGAATTCGATTCCCACTCCAACGTGTTCATTAAAAAAAGTGTGAATTTTATATTTTAATGAGACAAAAACCACGTAAGGTGGGTCTTTAAGGATTTAATAATTAAAAACTAAAGGGGTTATTAAATGTGTAAGACTTTTGACTGTCTGAGTACAGAAATATTAATTAAAAGTACACTCTGAAACAGCTCCAACTTCCTAATCTCTCTTGTAATCACCCCAACCATAAATATTCTAAGCTCCATCGGGATCCTAAACACAACAAAAACTCCAAGTCAATAATAATAATTAAAGCTCCTTTTTTTCTTCTGTTTATTTATTGTATTAAGTACATTAAGAGAGAGATCTAAAATCCAGAAAAAAAAAATCTCAAGAATAATGTGTTTATTTTCTTTTCTTGGTACAACATCGGAGATGAGATTTCGAACTCATAACCTCTTAATTAATGATACAGGTTAATTACCACTGAACTATGTTCGATTTAACTTTTAATTAAAAGACTTCGAGTAGAGATATAGACTATAGTTAATTTAATGTGTATGGCATGACACTAACTTTATAAATTATACAATCACGAAATTTTTAAATATCTTTTTAAACGCATCTTATACTAAAAATGTGTGGTAATATGATGTATAATAATTTTAAATAAAAAAAAAACTTAGGGGCAGAATCCAAAATTTTAAAATAAATCTTACATTTTAATGTAATTTTTTTAATTTTACTTAGGATTGATATTAGTCCACACAAATAATATATGTAGAAGGAAAAATTGAAAGGAGAATAAAAGGAATGGACATGTTGATGGTAAATGTCTCTTAAATGGCAGCAGAAAATCTTGCTGGAGTCTGTGCAGCAAACCTTTGGATGAGATCTCTTAACATATATCGTGGCATCCATTTTCTTGACAACTCCCAAAAGTGCCATCAAAATGTGTCCCCTCATTCTACTTTTATAAGAAAACTATGAGCCAAAACTATTGGGAATTAAAACAAATTATTATATATTCGAAAAAATAAACAATTTTTAACTGATTCAAATTTGTTTTAACAAAAAGTAGAACAATAGTACCTGCATTGTTTGGGAATTTAGATGTCTCTCAAGTTCCTAGTAACATGTAACACACATGGACGCTGATGCCTTTAATCTGTTGGCTATTATTTAAGGAGTACTCTAACATTTGTCGAATGATTGAATTTGTACATTTTTTTCTCCAAACTTTTTACAACTAAACATATTTCCTAATTTTTAACTATCGATCACAGCTTCGCTTTAGCCACCATCATACTCACATTTCAATAGTATAGATGCTTTTCTCATGCTTAGAAAGCATCTTCTAATTTGACTGTCAGAAGTTTATTTAAGCTATAGATAAAGCCAGCCTCGTAAGATAGTCAAATTGTTAAATCTCATAAAAGGAAGGATGAAAAAAAGAAAGAAAAAAAAAAGGAAAAAGAAAAAGCATCTAAGAGAATTTGGAAGGTAGCAGTAGCAGAACATGAATGGTGGTAAATGTCAATGTGGTCAGACTTCAGAGTCATGTGGCAGCCTTGGCGCGTGTGTGTCACGCTCCTGTCAGCTGGCCGGGAAACCAAACCAATTCCATCTCCAAACTTTACACTTTACAGAGAGAAATTTTAAAGGAAAAAAAAAGAAACAATTCAGTAGCAGCAGCGATAACCAATGAGACTCCATAAACTGGACTCCTCCTTTGGTACGGTGTAGACGCCGGTACCAAATCAGCAGACCCATATATTACGGTGCCGGTGGCGCCCGCCGTACCCTCGTTTTCCCGTTCCGTTACAGAATCAGAGGTGGTTTAACTTTGAAAGTTGAATGGCGGTAGAAGTTAAGTTTAGAGGTAGATTCTTTTTTTCACTGTCTGTGTCAGATACGAAAAGACAACAGATAGATGGCGACAACACCTCACAAAAAGCAACTCTGGAATACCTTTTTCTCTCTCTCTCTCTCTCTCTCTCTCCCTTCACTTCCATTTTCTGTTTTCTTTCTCATTTCACCCACCCCCTTCTCATTGGGCTCTCTTCACCAGGCCCACCTCCTTCCCGTCTTATGGGCTTTGGTCTGCCTGGCCTTCTACACTTCCCGCTCGGCCCACTCTGGCCCAAATTAGAAATAGTGGTAGCCAGGAATTTTTACAACTATATGGCCCAACTTGGCCCACCGCCTAAGGCAAACCCCTTCCTCATCTCGTCTCTTTTGGTCTTAGTAAAGTCCAAATCCCACATTCCAAAATTAGAACTTACAAGTGTTTTCTTTTTATTGAAAGAGTTTAAAACTTTTAAAATATAAGCAACAAAATTAAAGTTGAAAAATGTATGATTGATTGAATTTGTTGAGAGATATCAAGTAACATTACGAGGTATGGCAATGAGATTTGGGTGGGCAGGCGCAGGCCAGTCCAGAGTTTCGGATGGCCCAATTAAAAAGCAAATAATTTAGCAGTATCCTTTATTTATCAAAAGTAAATTATTGGGTGTCCTGCACCTGCACAATTCGTGGCTGATTATTAAAACATTACCCCATCATGATTCAATTTGTACCACTGTTCTGTTCATACTTTTCCAGCTACCACCACCTCAGCTCCCGATTGTATACTATTTATCAACTTCTGAGGGAAAAAAAGGCTGAAGAATAATCATTCATGGCGACTCTGTAAAAGTGCACAATGCCCCCCCATCATTTTTGTTCTTTTTGTTTCATCAAAAGAAACGAACCCATAAAGAAAGAATTACACATTTAATCATTTCTTCAATTTGGTACAGTCCACATGCAAAAAAAAAAAGCGCTGCATTTCAATAATCAATCAATTAAAAATTAATCAAAACAATATCGCTTCAACAATTTCAGATGGTAAAAAATCAAAATCAATCACAAGCCATTTCGATTTCCCATCTAGATTGCCACTTTTTGGAACAACGGTTCCTCGAGCATTTTCTTATTGGATCTCGCATCACATTCGATCGCCAATTTGGACATTTCAATTTCCGGCACAAACGCCGCCGCTCTCCGGTTGAATTCTACAAATTTGGGATTCTCCGCCACCCCAACCGACCTCGATTTGCTAAGTTTCGTCGCCGGAATTTTCACCGCAATTCCGCCGTGTTTCCTCCGGCCACCCAACGAAGAATAATAATTCCCGCCGACATTATTCGAAACTTGCCCCAATTTCATATCGCTCACCGAACCCGTTGATCTTGATCTGACCACTCGGTTATTGGATGAACCAATGGTCTTAATTGCATAATCTGCACTCGAAACATTGGATACCTTCCTGTTCCTCCGGCTTCCGATTCGAGAAACCCTCACCGGCTCATCATTACCGTCGGGTTCTTCCCGGTTCATGATCAACGGCTGAAGGTTCTCCACGTGGCGATCCCGCCTTCTCAAACTGTTCCATATCGGCGGCACGTTCACCTTTTTTCTAGCTAACTTCAGGCACTTCACCACCTCCGCCATATCCGGCCGCTTCTGTACGGTGGACCGGACACATTTGGCGGCCAGAACCGCCATACACCGGATCACATCCGGGTCAGCCGGAGACCCGATTCGCGGATCGCACAACCCATCGAAGTCGCGGTGCTTTATCATCGGAACCGCCCAATCGACGACGGACGGCGGGCTGTGACTGACGTCGATGGCATTCCGGCCACTGATGATCTCCAAAAGCAAAATCCCAAAGCTGAAGACGTCGCTCTTGGCGCTCAGGTCCCCCGGCGCGAGATACCCCGGGTCGAGATAACCCAACGTGCCAGCCGGGGGTGTGCACCTCACGCGCACGTCTTCCACGTGTCCTCTCAAGGCCAGCCCGAAGTCGCCAAGCCGCGCGTGGAAGTTACCGTCAATCAAGACGTTGGACGACTTAATATCCCGGTGAATAACCGGCGGGTTCGCCGCGTGAAGGGCTCGAACCGCCTTGGCAACCTGCAGCGCGAACCGGACCCGCCGGTTCCAAGTGGGCGGCCTGGACCGCGAGTGAAGGAGATCGTAGAGAGAGCCATTGGGCATGAACTCGACGACAATCAATTTCTCGTCCTTGGCATCGGCGCAAAAGCCGATGAGATTGACGATCCGACGGTTGTAGAGGCGCGAGAGAATCTCGATTTCGTTTTCGGCGGGAGTATTAGTGGCGAATTGGCAGGAATTAATGTCACATCGGTAATCATGGGCGTGGTGAAAATGGGAAGATGGGTGTGAAATTTTAGTCCGCTTGACGGCGGCTAGGAGTTTGCCGCAGTCGAGAACCGCCTTGTAGACGCTGCCGTGGCTGCCTTTGCCCAGGAAAGAGTCGGCGGAGAAGCCGTCGGTGGAGGAGACGAGATCGGAGTAGGGAAATTCCCTGATGTTGAGAGGCCTGTTTCTTTTATTGGGCCTCTTTTTGAGATCGGAGTGAAAGGGGTCGCAGCCGCAGATGGATATGGCAGAGTCTGCAGTACAGGCAGAAAAAAAATCCATTGAAAGGGAAGGGAGTGGGATTGTGTGCTATGAGAACTGGAAGATAGGGAGCAGAGAAATGAAGCGGGGATTTGAAATGGGGAAAAAAGAAGAAGAAAAGAAAGGGAAAGAGAAGTGGAAAAGGCAAAGGGAGTGTGATTGGGAAACGAGAAGAGAGAAAGCCATTAATCTCATCTCAACGGAAGGTGTGAAAAATGGAGATGGAGGCGAAGCTTTCAAACCAGCGGAAAGAGAGAGCAAAAAATATAAAAAAAAAATCCTCAAGTTTCAACTTTGAATTTCACCTTCTTCTTCGAATTTTTAAAAACTTATTAAAATATTTCATTGTAATCAATTTCTTGGGCATGCAAAAGCGTGCAACTTCAACTTTTTCTTCCTCATTTTTACTCTTTTTCTTTTTTCTTTTTTTTCCCCCGCGGAAGGACCCCATATCCACTCCCGGCCTCCGCACTCGAAAATGGCCACTGTGGCCTGTGGGGTCTTCATGTCCAAACTTTATTAACAAAAAATAAAAGAAAAAGAAAAAGGAACATTGAAAGGGGAAATTTAAATAATGAGAATAGATAGAATCATTGTTTAATGGGGAAAGAAGGTAATTGATTAATGATTCGATTAAGGGGTCTTTCTGCAATAGTTCATTAATCGATTTTAATTGCGTAAATTGGGTTCGCCTTTTATTTTTTCTTAATTGATTGACGCAATCAGTGAAATGTTGGGGACTGTATTAATTGCAACTTTGGAAGAAAGTTTGGTGGAGATAAGAACGTGGCATTCAATGTTTCCATGGAAAACACGTCGTCGTGGTACATTTTGCGGTGATACACAGATTTTTCTAAATAATAAATCGTAAAAAGAACAATTTTGGATAATAACAAAAGATATATATATATATATATTATATAACTTTTTGAATTCCTAAAATTTGCCGATTTTCTAAATTAGCTTTTAAAAAATATTTTCCAAATAGTTTGGATTTGCGATTCTATCTTACATTTTAGGTCCTTTCTGTCTTTTTATTTCTGTTTTTTTTATATAGTAAAAAGCACCCAATTAATGTGACAATTATGGGACTATACGGGAGAGGATTCTCATTAGATTTTTGCCTTTAATGCAGAGATTGTCAATTAATAAAATTTTACATAGTTTGGTTGAATTCAATTTTAACTAAATCATTTGAAATTCCAACCTCTTTTAATTCCTTAGAGAAGTACCTGAGTTTGAGAATCCAATCCATTATTTATTTATTTATTTTTGTTTCAATTATTTTAAAAATATAGAGGTGTCTTAACTAGTAAAATGAAGTCCTTAATCAAATCTAAATTAATTTTATTTGCTATGATTTGACTGGATCATTGATTTGATTTTGTCTTGTACTTAATTTGTAGATCATGATCCATAGGACATGGGAAAGGTTGGGAAATGGTCCACCTTTCGATCCCTTACCTCTTAATTGTGGCAAATTAGCTATTTTTCCGTTAATAGTGTCATTATTCTTCCTGTCATAATAATAAACTTTTCTAGGTTTGTACAACGAAATAAAGGATTTGAACTCACAACTACATGGATGGAAGTATGTGTCAATTGCCGCTAAATTAAACTCACTTTGACATTTACTTTTTTGAACTATTTTTATATAAATGTGCTAGTTTTTTTTTTATTAAGTTAAGTTTAATATTTTTATTTCAATAAATTGGAGGATAATGATTATTGAATATGAAACCTTACATATGAAAAATGTTAGGATGTAAATTAGTACATATTAGTGAATACTTAGCTCGAATTATCATATGCTTGTTTCATAATGTTTATGAAACTATAATTTTGACATGAATCTAGTCAAACCGCTTGTATGCTCCAATGTACCACATTGACCATGTCGATAATATATATGAAAGAAAGTTAAAATAAAAAAGCCATTTTAATTGAGGAATTAAAATTATTTTAAAAATTGGTTAATATAAAAGGTAAGAAAAATACTAATACAAGCCCCCAAATACATTTTGAATTTTTCCTTTTAAATTTGAAATATAATGTTTTTTTTTAGTATAATGAATGGAAATTTGAGTGGAAGTTGGGGTATTCTCAACTTTTGAGATTGTATCAATTTAGTATATATATTACAATATCTATAACATGTCTTTAAATTTTGAGAGTGTTGTGTTAGTTAAGTTTCTATATTCTAAAGGATTTTAGCCTTTTGATTTTGTGCCTAAGAAGAAGGATAGTGTGTAAGTGGAATTTGAACGTTGTTTTAGAAATAGTGGGATCCGTTTACTGACAATTCATTAATGTTGGCGACAAGTTGGTGGATTCCATTTGACCAAACACAGTTCCAACTTTCAACTTCATTTCCATTTTTTAATTCAATTTTGATTTTTTATTCTTTTGAGAAAAAACAAACCATTAACAATAAAATTAAAGGATTCATATATATACATTTGACTGGCTTTCTAGTTTTTTCTTGCTTTGAAAGCAAGAAATTTTCATTATATTTAGTTTAATAAGCTCAATTTTATATCTAGAATCAATATTCTATGTATTGCACTGGGAATGAAGTGGGATGTTACATTTTAAGTGTATGAAGTTTTATGATTATGTTGTTGGGTCATTTAATCTAGCGACGCAATAATCAATAACATCTAACAATTTCGTTGATTAGCAGTATGATATTATATTTTACATGAATCTGTTAGAGTTTTAATTGCATTACACATTTATTAGATCGTGCTATTCGATGAGCATAACATGAAGTGAATATCTACTAATGGAAAGTATGTTTCAATTCGAATATGTCATGTAAGTCCAATCATATTTTTCGTGAGATACCTAGCAGCAACATCACAGTGAATGGACCATTTAGAGTCGTTAATATGCAAAACTTCAGACACAAAAAAAAGTGCCTTTTCCAATAATTTTTACAAGAAACTGGAAAATTAACTAAGATTAGCCGTCAAGTTTTGTTAATCCAATCATATTAGTACTGGTTTTGTTTCTGTTTCTGTTTTATTTTTATCTTATTTTTTAATATTAATAAATTTATTTTATTTTATTTTAGTTTTTTAGTTTTTTTTTTTTTTTTTTTTTGTGCAGAGCAAACATGTGGGCAGAACTCCCAAGACTGAAACAACATTGTTGTATTGGGCTACCAGGCGGTTGGGTCTAGTGGGCTTTCCTACGGGCTCAGTTTCCAATTCCAATAAATGCAAAAAGGAAAAATATAAGTGAAGTTCAAGGGGTGGCTAAATTTGAACATTCATCTTAATAAATGGCTAAAAGATAGTCAATTCAAATTTCCATCTCCCTATATTATTATATTTAAAAGAGAACTAAAATTAGCTATCAACAAAAAAAAAAACTTATTTGTAATTAGGAAGAAAATCGTTATCAAATGAAACAATCTTAATGATTAAAAAAATCTAAATCCTAGACGTTCAATAGTAGCACTATAGATAATTTGAAATCATGTAAGTTAATTGAGAGTTTTATTAGTTAAGCAGTGAGGAAGAGACAATGATTATTTCTATGTAAGAAAGCAAAAGGAATAAAAAGGTTACGATGGGAATGGGATTATAAAAACCAGCTCATCTATGATAATAACCCTTGGGCCTTTTGTAATAATAATAAATAAATAAATAAATCATTGCTTCTCACAAAATCAATCAAATTCCCAACAACCCTTATGGCCTCCAATTTTGGCCAACCTATTAAGGCATGAGTTGTTCAAAGATTTTATGGCCGCTCAACCACTAGAGATTTCAACTTTTTAGTTTCTTTATTATTATTATTATTTTTTTTTTATAGTTAAAAGTGCATGACTATGTAGAATTTATTTTAGACGTGCAGAGGCTTTTAGAAAAACAAAAAGAGATTAATTATATAAATCAACCATTATTATAAGATTGAAATAGGGTAACAATGATTATCACATAATTAATTAGGAAATGAACCTAGCTATCCAAAATCATCTTCATTGTATAAATTCGACAACCGCCCTCTCTTAGTCTTTCTTGCCTAAGAGAGAAAATTAACTTACCTCAATGAGTCAAATTTTAGCCAGTAAAGAAAATATAACTTTTTAGAAACTGTATTTATTTTTAAAATTTAGTTCATCCTTGGCATGTGACAAAGATATTATTAGACGTTAAATTCTATAATTTTGTCATTTTTTTCAGAGTGGACATTAAAATAATTCTGAAAACATTTAAGTATGGGAAAACTGCAGTGTTTTAAAAAAACGCGTCAACTTAATTATATTCTCCAAATAAAAAAAAAAAAAAAAAAACTGGGAAAAAAAGACGGAGAGAATTTTGAATGCAGAGATGAGTTGCCATAGTAATCACAATGATCATCTTCAAGGAATCTCTTTGCCGTTCACTCAATCCAGAAGGTTCCAAAATTCCTGTCCCCAAAACCCACCTGGAATCTCCATTAATATATATTTCTAAATCTTCTTCTTCTTCCGTAGTTATTTTAATTTCTTTCTATTTAATTCTTTAAAATTTTTAAATAATTCTCTAAATTTTCAATATTAAATATCCATTTGTTTATGTTCAAATTGACATGCTAAGAGTACATAAGATGTGTTTGAGAGTGATAATATAATTGATTTTTTTAAATCATCATCCAATGATACTTTAAAAAATCAATTTTTTATTTGGTAAATATGATCAGTGAAAAGGGAATTAACAATGACAAAAGTGATTTTAGAACTCTGGTAGACTAATTACATATAATATCCACTATTCTGATATTCAAATTCGATAAGGATTAAATTAGAACAGTAGATTTTTTTTATTTCATTTTCATATTTATTTGGACTCCACACACAGGAATCTGTCGATATTTCCGATTAAATCCTCTTGTTTGTAGATGTTCGATAGGAAAAAATTGCAAAATATGGTGAGTATAAAAAATGATCGCATTTAAATTAGCTTATAGTCGAAGGAGGAATAAATTATGATGGAGAACATGGAAGAACATGATTGGTCTGTGATAGATATGATATGTGATATGCAAACACCGTGTTTGGTACATCGCAATCGTGGGCGTGGAAGGATCCTCGCAAAGTCTTCGAAATGACAACCCAATTAATTTTTCTTATTTAAAAAAATAGTCTGATAACCAAACGCACAAAAAAAAAAAACTGGGTTTTTTTCTTTCAAAATTTATAACTCTTTGTTCTTATTGTTGTCTATTATATATCAACATAATTTACTGAGCTATATTGTACAAATGCCTGGTCTGGAAATTGGAAGAAACATCATTAAAATGGCCTTCCACTTATCTCACAAATTATGGTCTGGATTCACCTCTCTCTCTCTCTCTCTCTCTCTCTCTCTCTCTCTCTCTATATATATATATATATATATATATATATATATCTTTTTTCTTTAATTTCCACTAATTTTTTGTAATTCCGTAAAAAGAAAAAAAGAAAGAGAACAACAACAACAAAAAAGAGGACATGAAATGATGTGATCTGTGTAAAAAATTTCAGCTGGAAACCTCGTCCAGAAGTTTGTACCTTCTCACCTTGTTCCTAAAAATCACCGGCCGTTGGATCCCCGTTCGGTGCGAAATCTCCTCCGATCTAGTCCGCCGGAGAGTGTCGTCCACGGCGACGGGTCTCCGCCGAGCCTGCGGCGGCGGAGGAGGAGGAGGCGGAGGCGGCAAAACTTCCGGCGACCTCTGTTTCTTGATGGGTCTGTTTTCTTGAGATTGGAAGGTGCGAATTTGATCCTTATTGCTGTTTCTGGGCTTTTTGATTGAGGAATAATCGTCGCGGCCACTGCTATTTTGCGCTTTATTCGACGTAGAAGAATTGGAAGAATTTGGCGATTTTGCTTTCGATTCCTCCTTTTGACTCAGACACCAATTGCATATTCGGTAACACTCTGCTTTCGGGTACAGATTGCTACAATATCTGAAACAAACAAACAGCCAAATTACAAACAAATTAAAATCGACCCATTTCAGAAGAACCAAAAACAAAGAAAACCCAGAAAGAATCAAACATAATTACCTGTGTTGGGATCTGTATTGGCAGATTTTGCACTGAAATAGCTCATAAGAGAAGCCAAAATCTCCACACATACAGCACTCCAGGGGCAGGGAAGCTTCGGATTTCGTAGTCGCTGCGCCGTTCGATGTCATCTAGAGAGAGAAAGTGGGGAGAGAGAGAATTGTGATGATGATGATGGAGAAGTATGAGGATTGAGGCCACACAGCCAAAAAGGGGTACCGAAGGAAGCGTGTTTCCGGGGGTCATTTTATATATGGCATCCTCTGTGGAAAACCAATATATACATATGAATAAATATCATTTTTATTTTTTAAAGGGGGGATTTTATAAAAATATATACTTTTTTTTATTTAAAAAAGAATTGGATTTTTGAGAAACTTGAATTGCGGTCAACAAAGATTGTTTTTTTTTTTTTTTGGGGGGAAAAAGTGAGTCAATTTTAAAGAAATGAAAGGAGAGTGAGAAAGTGAGAGGCAGTGGAGAAAAAGGGAGAAGAAAATTCCCTTGAAATTGTGGGGAAGAAGATAAAAGGCATTGTGATTGGTCAATGACTTGGTCTTCTTATATAATATATATTTATGTTTTTTTTTTTCTTTTATAATGGGAATGTTTGATTACAAATTTAAAATAAATCTTATATTATGAAATCTAGACTTAGGAACCTTAGAAAGTAGAAACCCAAGACTTATGCAATTTTTGTTTGAGTTATACAAAATAATGGAATATAGTTGTAAACTTTTTGGATTTATAGAATTTATATTTAGTCGATGGATTTATGTTTTGTAAAAGTGAGTATATAATATAAATGATATGTTTTATAAGATTATTAGGTAAGTCATGAAATTTAGAATTATATCGACTTTTTCCATGTGGTGCAATCCTATTTATTTTTAAGAGTAAATTCTAATTTAATTTATTTTCAAATTCAATCTATTTACATCAAATGACAAAGTTGGAAGGCTTATCAATTGGCATTGTGGTACTCACCATAATAAGAATACAAATATTTACAAATTGGATAGGACAAAATAAGAAGGATGATAATCATTTACACAATTAAAAATGGAAATAATTTCAGTTTTATAGAAACAATATTTGGTAATTGTTCTTAATTTGTTGATTCTTTTTATAAATATTTCTAAAATTGTGTAGGTTTAATAGAGTTCCTTCCTTTGGTTCATGTTTCTATTTTTTTTTTCAATACATAAGTATAAATATTATTTAATCATTATTGATTTATTAAATACATAATAAATATTTAAAATAAAAATATAACATAAATCTTTAAATCAATAATTTTTAAAAATTAATTTTCATGTAAAACTGTTAGTTTTTCTATTTTAAATTTTAAAAATAAGTCTATTATTTTTCCACTGAAAAAATAACAACAAATAAAAAAATTTATCAAATACATTTATATATTTTTTTATTAAAAACTAAGAAAACGAAAAACAAAATATAATAAGAAACAAAAGAAGTGTGGTTACAATTTTGTTCTTATTTCTCAACTTTTCAATAGGTGACGGTTGCACCACTTGCAATGAAAAAAAAAAAAAAGTTCTTGTAACTACAATCTATCAACTTAATGAATTTTCGACAAAACGAACATAGTTTAATGGTAATTGACATATGTCTTCGACTAAGAAGTTGTGAGTTTTCTCCCCTCCCTCGCATGTTGTACTAAACAAAACTTAATTAACTCTTAGCTTGGATACTTATTTGGTATATTAGTTTATTTAAATATATTTTTTATGACAGTTGTAAAATATGACAAAAATATTTAGTAAAATTAGCAAAATAGCAACCACATCTAGATTTTTCAAAAAGAAAATAGAGGTCCAATTTTAAAATGACAACTTTGATATATATCTGTAATCTATATGACTACTAATATATGTATATTATATACATAAGATATACTACTGATAGAGTGTTTGATATATTTGCAAAATGCATGTGACATTCATCTGATGTGTTACTGATACGAGTGTCTGTGCAATATATATGTGATATACATCTAATATACTACTGATATGACTGTCTGATATACGATTGATATGAATATCTGATATACTACTGATATAAGTGAAAATTTTTACTATACTTGACCATTCTAAAAACAGGTGACATATTAAAATAAATAAAAGATTTTTGCAATCCATTGCAATTTCCCTATTTCATCTATTTAAATTATAAGAATACTATCAATCCATTTAAAATATTCTTTTCAGATAATCATCTCGACTCGTTCAAAAATAAAATTTAAAACAACCCAATTTTAAAATTTTTTTTATTAATATCAAATATTATATATTTTTTTTTAAAATGTACTTTTAGTTATCTAAAATTACTTAATGAAACTATTTATACAAAACTCATTCCAGTAATTCTTCCAAAAGTACTCATAGAAAAAGTGGTTTTATTTGAAAATTAATTTTTTGAAGAATTCGTCCTTAATACACTATTAATTGAGGTATAAGAATATAGTTTTCTCCTTAACTTTTTGGTGAATATAAAAATCTAACATATGATATTAGAATTTATGCATAAATTTGGTTTCATTTTAAAGATAGAATTTCAAGTAGGATCAATTTTACATAGGAGGGACCTTGTGATGATAAACTTAGAAATTTAAGCTAAATTTTATAGCCAGAAAACAGTACACATTGGAATAAAGAAATAATAATAAGAATAGAGCTAATATATGATGGGGACATATTTTCTTTATTATTATTTTTTAATACAACTAATTAGAAATACGAGGTTCGAACTTTCGACCATAAGAGAAGGAATAGATGCCAATTATCGCTGATGTATATTATTTTGGTGATTTTTTCATTATTATGATTTGTTTTTAAATTATTATCTTGTAATTTATGACACTAATTAATGATGTTTGGGAAAATGAGTATTTAAATTTAATTAAAGGTCTATTATAGCATGCTTTGAAATTTAAAGAGCTAATACAGAAACGACTGGTCTATAAATATTTGCCAAAATCGTGAAAATTAATTATTGCACCATGATATTTTATTTTTTCGATATATCAATTTCGATAATTGGGATGAAGAAAGTATCTTCTTAAAAACTCATTAAATAATAGAACGAGGAGGTGAAAGAGGGAGGGACTGAGAGCACAATCCAAAAAACGAAACTAACACAAGGTGACGGGTTCCGGCCCAATTCATTTGGGCCTCAACTATGACCGTGATTTGGGCTCATTATTTTGGGCCTGGAGAATGAATTATGGGCTCTGATGCCCGCAAACACTTCCTCGGGTATGAGGACTGAAGCCCAAAAGCACTGGTGGACCTTTATGATCAGACCATTATTCTTGAGGAATAAAAATGACTTTCAAAGATTTTATTAAATACATTCAGTTTATATATATATATATATATATATATATATATATATATTTTTAATGTTAACAGTATCGCTTATTTAACCTAGTCAAAGTCTAAATTTTACCCTTCACAAATTTGGTAACCGTTATAATTTTTAGAAAATATATATAAAACCAAGCAACTTTCAAGTTTTTTTCAATTCAATACTTACAGTAGTGGAGAATCAAATCATCTACATCTAAAATGATAATAAAGTATTTTATCAGTTCAACTTTGTTCAAACTCGAATTGCTAAAACTTGTTATTTAATCATTCATAAAACTAAAGGTATCTTTAGTTCGTAGTATGAAAATGTAAACTGAAAATTAGGAATTCAATAACAACCGTTGTATTTCATGTTTTTAGTATTTTTTTATATATATGTTTGGTAATAGATATAAAAATTGAATCTCGATTTAAAAAATTATTCCAATGTTTAATAATATATTTGTAAACTAATGGTCCTTACAAACTAGTGTTGAGTAATGTATTTTAGTTCAATTTAAATAATATTAATTCATTCATTAAAATATATGTTATAAATTTTGTAGAAATGTTATTTTACGATATCGATATCATATAGTTTATTATATATCATATCTTAAATTTTACCATCTTTAATAAAATGAAATGAATTAAAAAGTTTATTAATAAAATATGAAAGAGTACATTTATTAAAAAGTTTTTATCCACCTTTTCTAATATGATTATGCATTCTAAAGTTTCAGATTCATTCATTTTGGAAAAAAAAAAAAATATATTTTCCTTCCAGAAAAAAATGTTTCAAACTCAAGATCTAACAACACTATAAACATAAAATATGTCAAAAACTTATGATTGTGTGTTCCATTGACTGAATTATAAAAAACAAAATTGAGATATCAAAATCCGCAAGAGGAGAAAATTCATCATCTTTGTCCCCTGAATGTAAAAAACAGATGATCACATTTTTATTTTTTTAATTTTTTTAAGTAATATGGAGATCAAACAAAAGTAACCAATTTTATTGTCATATTATGTGGTAAGAAAGGGAAGGAAAGCATGTTATTGATAAGTTGTCCAATCCAACCACCCATTTGATGTGGATTGGAATCAGATTCCAGAAAAAAGTTCTTTATGTATGCAACGACTTTTAATTTATAATGATAATGTTCTATTTATATTTCTTCTTTATGCTTAGAGGTCTCTAATCTACTAGTTATAGATTTATTGATATTAGACTTAAAATCTTAGAGAAATTTGTTTAGAGTAGAACTCGGATAACTAAAAGAGTTTTTAGATTGAGAAATTTAGAACTCCTCGAAAGACTTATTTATTAAAGTCTTTGCTTATTATTAAAATTAGATTTATTAATATTCATGGGTTCCTCTTTTCAACGTGGGATCCTTAACTTGCCCTCCCAAAATCCAATGTGGAATCCTTAACATGTAAGAATTTCACAAGAGTAAGTTTCATACTGAAAGTAAGATGTTTGTATTTCATTGTATTACGCTGGCACTCAAAGACTATTTATACAAAAGTGTATCTTAATTTTAGAAGAAAAAGAATCTAAACTTTAACAAAAATATTGTAACAAAAATACACAACTTTTAAGAATAAATATTCCTGTTTTGACTATGACTTAATGTGTCGCTTCAACTTCCATGCTAAAGTTACGTTAATAAGATTGAGCTATTGATTTCTTAATTAACCAGCATAATTACCTTGAGCCCGACTGAGGCAATTGCATGTTTAATTGCTTTAATTCTATTATACCATTTGGATTCGATTTTTTAAATAAAATTGAACGACTATATTAGTGATACTTAAGTTACTAGATGATGATCTTGATATTCACCTACCTAGTTAAAACTTGACCCATACACTTATCTTCAAAAAATTTCAGCTACAGTACTCTTACTAATCCATCTTAATTTCTTACCAAAGAAATCTAAAAGATATAGAATTTTTCATGAACAAGTCAATAATGTTTTAAAATTAAGGTGGAAGAAAATCTCAACCTCACCCGCCCCAACGAGGGTATCCATTCAGCCACTTCACATACTCTAATTACCTACTTAATCAAGAGATCATATAACAAATTATACTCTAATTATTCACAACAGCTTTAAATCTAATCCTAATGTTCAAACAAAAAAAGGGGTTGATCACATACTGCAACACATGGCTTGCATTCTGGGCAGCAGAAACTCCAACTACAACCCCTACGAATTTCATCAAATCTAAAAATTCCTACGCCTACCGATTCCATTAACAAAACTTTATACATACGATTCGCAGACTACAAAATTCCACAACCATGTTCAAACCGATATGCAGAGAACACAACAAATAAAATTTACAGCACAAGTAAAATAAGAAAGAGGAGGGTGCAGTTCATAAGTTTGACATGAAAAAGGCAAGGCAGGTGAACGAAAAACCAACCCAAAAGCATCACAATCATCACCAGAGATCAGCAACCACTGAAATCTCACACGCGTGCCACATCACATGCAGATTCAGATGCCATTATCCTCCCTCCCCTTAATAATGCACAAACTCCCCCTCGTGGTGGTCCCCACTAGTACACATCATCATCTCCTTCTCCAACACAAACAGCATTTTTTTTTTTCTTTTCCTCTCTCTACACTTGCAGCCAAAAACAATTAGCAAACCCGTCGCTCTCATTATCATAAATGCTTGCTTGCGACGCTACTACACAGGCATAAAGACAACCAATACCAAATTAAATTCTGGATCCCAACCTAATAATAACTCACAACCAAACCCACTACTGCTGCGCTAATTTGGCTACAGTTCTCACCTACAGCTCCTTTCGCTACCAATTTCTGCAACAAATAAAATCCCAGCGGTTGGCGGAAAGTGGAAGCTTTGACTGCTTGATTACCTGCAAATTTGAGTAAACTCCACCACAAGAGGGGAAAACTTCTGATGCAAAAAGCAGAGAGGGTTAAGATTAAGAAAGTGAAGGTTGGGGCCGGGCGTGCACTGCTTTATTTGGGACCTCTTTTGAACCCCACCAATACTCTACTCGCTTCAACAAAGCCATTCCCACTTGGTTCAGGTGGGGGTGTTGCCCTCTTTTCATAATAAGAGTAGACTAATCATTCTTCTCCACTTTTAAAGACATCTTACATTGCACTACCACCACCCTCTTTCGTTAAAAGAAGATTTCACTGAGCCAAAGTTGCTGATTTCTAATCATTGGATAAAGGCTTAGGAATTCTTCAAACTTCCCACCTACGATATCCACAACTCACATCTATCTGGAAATTGGACTAGCATTTGTCCATAACTAATGCATGAGTTCCCCAACTTATTCGCCATGGTCCACCATTGTTTTCTGATCAAAATAAACATGTAAAATAGAAAATACTATAACTCAACTCCCCCTCCCATTTTCATACATGTCGTCAGCATGCATTCCGACCAAATGCCCCAGCTTTCAGCCTCAAGGATTTCAAGTACTGAATTGCCTCTTCTAGTACAACAATCGCCTCTTTGCCTTTCCCGCCAGGAATTAAACTCTGGAGAATGCCAACAGTTTCGCGTATTTTCTCTTTTCTCATCCTTTTGTTGATACATGAGGAATCCACGTCCTGCATATCCTGACGACTTCCTTCATTTCCACAACTAGATTCGGCATCCTCCTCATACTCTGGGGATCCTCTAGGCATCAGTGAACTCGCAGTGTCCATTAAGGACGTTACATTATAACCTCCATCAATCTTCCGTTTCTTGGATGAACCTGCTGAACTAGCAACTTCTTCATTATTTTCGTCACATGCATAATGTTCATCTTTAGTTGTCATTGCACTCGGTGAGTGACCAGTGCTAGTAACTTCATCATCCTCATCAAATTCACTCTCGTCATCTGAGTATAGGAGGGCATTGAGCTCTTCTGTGTCTTCTTGCATCTCACTGTGCTCGTCAGTCTCATGGTTCTCAACAAAATCATTTGACAAAACTAGTTTCGAGTCATAAATGAAATCTCGTTTATTTCCAATGTCTTGTCCATTAAATTGATTGGCAGCTGTAGGTTGTGGACTCCATGAAGTAAGTAGCTGGAGAGGGCCACCACCCCCAGAACATAAAACCAAAGTTGTTTTATCGGCAGACTGATCAATGACAAGAAACCCTTTGTTCTGAGTTCCAGAACCAGAAAGAGGTGCAACAGCCTCGTTTGAAAGTCCTTTAGATAAAACCGCTAGTTTATCCTTGAAAGTAGGACATTTGACAGGCAAAAAAGCTTGCTCTAAAGGTGCCAAGCAATGAAACCAATTACGTGGTTCATTTACTAGGCCTACCTGCGGTTGAGGAACCTTCAATGCAGAGTTTACTGGAAAAGTTCCATTCGTCATGACCATATTGTTGCTAATACTTGAAGCAATGGGATTAGGTTGGTCCAGGTTTGGTGGAATACCGAAAGAATCTAGCAGAGATGGTTTCCAATCAAAATGAAGCTGAGGACGATGTCCGGCTCCCCAAGCTTCTCCCATCCAATCAAATCAATTTACCTAGACAAAACCAATAATAACAATTAGAACTCTGGAAAAAATAAAAATAAAAAATCTAGCATCCCATAAATTGGGGCAGAGGGTAGGGGCCTAAAAAATGGACGAGTATAGCATACCAGAAAGAGGGCGTAGTAAACTAGTGATTGCAGTTTCCGTATCTCTCAGGATCAAGAAAAATAACAAAAGACGCCAGCTTAATATGAACGAAAACTACAGAATATATCTACGTGACTGGTTTCAGCAAGTGACGGAAATACTCAGCCTGAAAAAGTACAATAATGGGCATGAAATAAGCTACAGTCAAGTATTTTTCATGAAGAAAAAAGGGGATATTAATAATACCCATTCAAACTCTTCTCAATTCTAAAGACAGCATTAAAGATATTAATTACGAACCTGACAATCCTGTAGAGGTTGAAAGCATGCTATGACTCTGACGATTATGGTGGTACTTCCAGCAATCCCATTTTCGTGTTTCAATGCTCGAAATCTTGTTTGAGTAGCTGCTTGGCACACCATAACTACTACCCTAGCCCTTCAATACGGGGAAAATGGCACAATTGTTCAGAGAGGAATATCTAACAGTCTCCGTATTATGCAAATCAAAAAGATTCGTCCACCACTATCGAATGAGATTCACGGCCAACTAAACGAAGCACCTTCTTCACGCTTAATTGAATAAAGAAGACTGAAACGGAAATTGGAAAACTAAACTGGATTTCTTGAGGAAAACGACGGGATTAGATAGCCAACTGAAATGGTAAGAAACGGATGAAAATTTCAACTAATCTGGAGGACATAACAAGGAACTACAACGAGAAAATTGGATCCCATGGATGGCAACTGATTCAGGATGACGGGGAAGAGAATGATCGATCTACGATCGGAAAGGATTTACAGAATAACTTTACAGTACAAGTTCAATGAAATGACTTTGCGAAAAACATCAACTGATAGACTCAGACACCACCGCATGCTGTTCCAACCTTATCCACAAACAGATCGCCACAAATTCGATCCGTCAACGGTAGTTGAGAACTCCTGCAAATTCCATTACCATTAGAATCACCTTCCGAACTCCATGAAAATGAGATTCTCGTCATATTCAAATACAAGCCACAGAGAAAAGACACCATACAGGGAGCACAATACTCTATCAGCTCCATAATTGAAACAAACGCAACTCTGAGGACGCATACGTAAGGGACGAACACAAGCACAACACGAACATCACAAACCAAATCAGAGAAAACACAGGAAAAAAAAAGGTACGAACAGAGGACGCATGTGAACCATAAGCAATTAAAGTCAACTCGACCTTTCAAAAGCCAGAGAGGCGTTAATAAAGAATACAGAGTGTAAACAGGTACAGCAGCAGAGCAGATCATGAAGCAGAAGCAGACGAAGAGGAAGAAAATCACGATTCTACTTCGAAAATCAAGCACTCAGAGATGGAACGGAAAGCGGAAGCTCAAAATAACAGTAAAACTCAAATTACAGTACAGAACCGGCGAGAAATCGTAAAAACAAACAAGCAAGAAAGGCAGAGAGAAAAAACACTCACAGGAGGGAAAAGGAAATCCCCTGAAGAACCGTCGAAAGAGGCAAGGACGGTGGCTGAGCTGAGAGATTTCGCAGATCGTACACAGTACTGAAAGAGCGTCACGGAGAAAGAGGAAGCAGAAACAATGAATACGGTCAAAGGCGAAACTTGTGGATTGCACGGAGGCTGAAATTATATATAGAATTCAATTCGACGGAAATTAATTAATTAATTAAAAAAAAAGCAACACCACTTCCCTTCGCTTGAAAATTTTATGAACAAATTAAATTAAAAATTAAAAAAAGAGAAGGCCCCGCTCGTACGTGCGCGACGGGCGCACGCAAGGTATAAGTGTACAATGATGGAACTGCGGTAAGATTGCCAATTACGTTCCTTTCTAAGCGAGAATAATAGAAGGAAAATTGCTTTCAGAAAAAGAAAAAAAGAAAAAAAAGAGAGGAAATAAAATCTCTCTCTCTCTCTCTCTCACAGCTTTTTCTGCCCCTTTTGGGAGCCCGTGGGAATTGGGCCGTGTGGGCCGTGGGTCAGCGTGGCCTGGCCGTCGGGGTTACTGGTTGGTTATATGATGACGCTCGAGACCGATGGTTTGTTCTGGTCCAATAGAACCGGACCATGGTTTTATTTGACCAACCCATTCGCCTCGCCTGGGTTTTGTTAACCCCGTTCTCTGGTAACCTTAACCCATTGGTCCAGTCAACTCAATTATACTTTTATTTCCCACGGCTACTTACTACTTCCTTTTTTTGTTTTTTTTTTATATAATTATTTTGTTGAGATATGGTTTTTATTATTTGTTCTGTCGCTGTCTTTGCCTTTTCTTGATGGATTCGATATGAATTTACCTCTTTAATAACCCTTTTTTTTTTGGAAACAATTTTCAATATCATTTTTATGTTATTTTTAAAACTATATCTAAAAGTTATGATGGCGTGAACAGTAACACATTTATAAAAATACTAGTATACGATTTGTTAAGGACAACGGTACCCCGAGGGGTCATAACTCTCACAGGTTTCCTTTTGATTCCACCTAAAAGACTTCGTGTCAATGAATATAATTGTCCTTCCTTATATATTATTGATCACCTATTTCTCTAACCAATGTGGGACTTTATTTGCACTCCTTACAAACCCAAAAATTCTCCCCTCGAATAAAGTGTCACTTATATATTGCCTCAAACAGTCATGCAACTCATCTATCCCAGTTGGGAACGGGAGCTCGCTTCTATCTAGCACGTCTAGATAAAGCACTTGTTATATGGAACACTCTATGGGAACACCTAGGACCACCCTCAATCTCCTCCCCTCAAACAAAGATACCTCACTCTTCCTATTAGTCTACTCGACTTGATAGGGCACATGTCTTGCTCATCACCCGAGCAAAGAGCATGTCTTTGCTCACCACCATTGAGTACTTTTTGTTTGATTTTGAGATTCTTCCATAAGTTTCGTAATTGACTATTAGGCTTGCCCCAATCACTCTTGTTCAACCCCTCGAGGATTCTTCTCCCACACAGCTAGGTTTCCATGGCTCTAATATCACTTGTTAAGGACAACAGTATCCTTCGTACCCTGAATATCTCCACAATTATATGATAGTGTCCGCTTTGGGCATAAACCTCATGGCTTTGCTTTTGGTTCCACCCAAAACACATGTCTCATACCAATAGAGATAATTGTCTTTTCTTATATATCATAGATCACTCATTTCTCTAACCAATTTATTTGCACTCCTTCGAACTCAACACGTTTAATACATTTTATACTACAAAATAATATTCACTTGCATACTCTCAAATTTTTTTTAACATTTATAGAAGTAAGATGTTCAACCTTCAATTTTGTGAAAGACAATAAAGTGTCTTATTTACTCAATTACATTTTGACTACTGTTAATTAGATGAAAGTAACACTTAATTAGATAAAAAAATTTTTGCAAGATGGCGATCATCTCGTGGCTAAAAAAGAAGAATATATCTTCAACCTTAAAATTTTCAACGATGATTATTCACGTTCTATCAAGGAGAACGTAATAAAGCAACGTGAGAAAGATAATGATATTATTCTCAAGAAACCAAACAGATAAGATTTAAAAATAAAGGAATGAAGTTCAAGGATAAGATACGCATTCATGGACCGAAATCATACCAAAAATACAATAATCTCCACAAGCCCCACGAACGCAACATAGAAAGAATCGATTAAAAACAACCATGGGAGGAAAGAAACTATCTTTAGTTGAAATATTGGGGAACAAAATTTCCAATTCATTGGTCATCTTCCCATCTTTAGGACCAGAGGAAATGATGCAAAGGGGAGGTTTGGTTTTTAAAAGCAGTCGCCGGAAGGAAGGCAATTCGACCAGAAAGTTCATTAGCAAGAAAGGGGGCTGGAATCCTATGTTTTGCATCAACACTAATCATTTGTACCTTGACCGTTCAACCCTTTGATTCTGGGCCCCACCGAGGGAGGGTAGACCAATCATATGTTTTCTTTCCCATTTTGCTGCCACCAATGGCCTGCTCGCTCTGGGGATCGTGGGGGCAATGTGGTATTTTTAGAAGTTGGCCCTTTTTAATCGTGTACCATGATACTTTTGGATGATGTGATGCGAGGATGTGGATGAACCCATCAACATACCCATCAATGCTCGGTCCATAAACAGGCTTCATCATGCATTCTTTCATTAAATGTATATATTTTAATATTTTTCATTCATTTTTTTAGTACAAGTTATTAAAACAAATATTCCAACGTTCGAGATAAATATTTTAACCTTGACCGCGACAAGTAAGTAGGTATACAAGTATAACACTAATTAATAATTATATAAAATGACTGATTAAAAATAATAACAACTATCTCTAATTATGTTTCCAATATTAATTATAAGTCAATCTTAATTAATATATTTATAATTTAACCACCAAGAGTTGAACATTGTAGTTTTATTGGAAGGTAAGAAAAAAGTTTCCAAAAATTGAGTTTTATGCCTACTAATTGTTCGGGATTAAAAAATATAGAATTTTGAGGGAAAAAAACGAAGTTTAAATTTCTTGATGGTCACCTGACTAAAATATATCAAAATTATAGAATGAAATAGTTGTATGGTGAAACTCTTATCTAGGTAAATTTTTATTTTTAACTTTTACAAATTAAAAAAAAAAGTTAAATCCATTGTTTGTTTTAAAAAAACTTCTCTCCCTCGTGTTTTCCCTTGTCGATAGAAATAAATAACAATATAACAGTCAATTTGCACGTAATTTTTGAATTAAAGCATGAGATTAAACTAATTTGCAAAATCAAATCATTGAATAACATCATATTCTTTTATCAGCACCATCACTATCATAATCATCCATTCAATTCTGTTCATTCAAACTTTTGTTATTACATTTGAAATTTTTTTAAAATATAAAACATATAAGACATAAAATTAATTGATTTGAAATTATAAATCAAACTTTCATTTTACAAATTCAAACTATCCCATTAATTTAAACAATTAGAGCCGTGAGTCTCCCCCCACTTTAATTGTAATACATTTAAAAATAGATACATATTTTAGGCTTAAATACTACTGTGGTCTCTATTTTCATTTTGGTATTTGTAATTTCAAAATGTTATTTTTGGTCCTTACTTTAAAAACATTGGTTTTAGTCTTGGTACTTTTAAAAGTGACCAATTTAGTTTCATTTGCAAAATTTTTAACACAAAAGTGATACACAATAGAAACACTTTAATACAAATTTACCAAGGAACCAAAGATGAACAATGAGGCTGTAAAAGTAAAAATAAATGAGAAAAGTATAGGGACCACAACATATACTAAAATGAACAAAAGTTAAAAACATAAGAACCAAAATTATCCATATTCACGGATTCTATCTCAAAACCAATCAATAATGAGATGAGTAATTCATTTATATTATAAATCGTTGTTAGGTTTCTTATGTTTTCAATGTATGATTCTTAACAACAAAAAAACGAACATGGTAAGAATAGAAAATAAAAATGAACTAAAGTAGAAAGTAGAGATACGCGATCAGCGAGACCCAAGCATTTATTTATTAAAGTGGCCGTATTGTGGGATAAATAAATTGTGGAAAAGAGGGCATATAAATAATAAATATATATAGTGGAGTGTGGGAGAAGGAAAGGGGATGGTGGAGGGGCATTAATGAAGACATAAAGAGAGGTGTGATTTTAGAAGGGAGATCCTGATGTGCCCTAAATGTGTATCAAGTTAAGTAACGATTAAATATTATAATAAAAATCACAAAATTTGAATAGTTTAATTTAAAGGCTTCACGGCTCTTTGTTTGGGGCAAAGGGAACAGTGAGGACACCCACCAAGTGCCCAACAAACTCCCTTTTTGGGGCACAAAACCCACCTCTTTCTAACTCTCAGAAAGAGACCGAAAACGACCCCCCCCCCCCCCCCCCCCCCTCTCTTTCTAGGGTTATTTTCTCATCATTTTATTATGCTATGCAAAAAAATCTAAATTCAAAAGTGTTATATATCATATATATTGTGTATTATATGAGTTTTCCCTTTCATTTCGCCCATATAATTGAATGCGTGGATTCTCGCCACTTCACCAAAAGATGAGTTTCATTTTATTCATTTTTGTTATTGATTTTCAAATCGTTAATTTTTAGTTCATTTGCTTTTAAAAAGTGACTTAAGTTTGTTACTATTTGTGAAATTTTAACACAAAATATCATACACAAGGGAAAGTCTTTAAAATTAATTTAGAAATAAATGAACTATAAGATGGTCTACTTTTAAAAATACAAATAAATACTTTGAAATTACATGGACTAAAATGAATAAAAATTGAAAATATAAGGATTGAAATGATGTTTTGGAAATGTAGAGATAAAAATAAACCGAAACTAAAATTACAACACCGAACGAATGGTAATTGAAAGCAAAAAAACCAATGGGTGGATTGTACTATATCAAACTAAGCTAGAATAATTTGAAAAAAAAATTTATTGAATTGTTTTCGCAATATGTTGAGATGTTTTAACGACAACTTGTTTCTTATGTTAATATCATTAGTTTTTTTTATGTTCCTTCTCTTTTCATTTCAATTAAATTGAATGAAATTATTTTTTATCGTGTAGATTAAGTGTGGTTATTAAACAATAGACGAATAAGATCATGACGATCCTTGCCAATACCACCTTATCAAGCTAGCCAAAATTTGCTAGGTGTTTGCCAACTGTCATCGATTTGATGAATGACGAGCATCCACGTAGTGTCACTTAATTATTTGGTGAACCACATACAATGTGATGTCATTGACACGTCTCTAAATATGATTGTGATAGGTCGTCAAACTAATAAGTGGTACGAGAGTAATGTAATAACTCACATACGGTTTTCTCTTGAGTATAATCATAGTTCATTGTCCGTTATTAAATTGTATAACAATTCCTGCCACTTACAAAAACAGAACTACCGTTTCACCTCATCAAAGATATTCCAATTCTACCACCAGTGCGAAGTTACTTAATATAAAAACAATAGTAAAGTTGGAATTTTCAGTTAAAATTAATTAAATTTTGCGGATAATATGGCATGGGGGATTATCATAAAAAAATAATAGAAACAAAATTGATGTAATTTCAATTCACTGTGGCCATACGAGTGTGCTCGTAGCCTCTTAGGCTTGGTACAACCGTCCTCGTAGAGACAAAAATGACAATAAGTAAAACCAGTGCAATAAATAGTTGAACTATTGAAAAAGTTAAAAGAGAGGTTTTTTTTTTGTTTAACTATTTTACAATAAAATTTTTAAACAGACTTATTTACTCACG
Organism: Momordica charantia; assembly: GCF_013281855.1. Lineage (NCBI taxonomy): Eukaryota > Viridiplantae > Streptophyta > Magnoliopsida > Cucurbitales > Cucurbitaceae > Momordica > Momordica charantia. The sequence goes on from NW_028275166.1 coordinate 1,725,310, forward strand.
TATTTATTTGATACATTATAAAAATTATAAAAACTAATTCTCAAACATGTATACCATATTTATTATACTTTCAATAAATTTGTAGATAGCACAATAAATTATGAATATTTTAAATTACAATACTACTTATTTAGTAATTCAATAGAGTTAAGTACCTTCAGGTGTTGGTGCAGTTGCAAGAGATTTGGATGTTGACATCCAAGATTCAGATTCGAGCCTTCCTATGTCCAGTAATTAAAAAAAAAATTCAATGACAACCAATCTAATTGGAGAAATCTCCCCACTTTTATTAAACTATTAAAAAGAGTCACATCCAAATGTATTTTTCTCCCATGATAATTGATGAATGGGCATTTCACATCACGTCACACACACTAAATTAAAATTATTTGTAAAAACTTTCAATTATTTGTATTTTAATAACTAGTAGATTAGTAATAAAATCCCACTATTACGTGGAAGGGATAAATGCTTCCTTAAACAATATGGATTGGAGGCATGAGAAGCCATGCTCTGAAAGCAGCATTTTCAATTTTAAAGTAAGATGGGAATGGGAAAATGATTATAATGCGTCACATAGGCAATTATATAATTTATTATATATTGTACCAACCAGAACGCTTTGGCTTGACTGACTGTAAATTATTTTGTATGGAAGGAAGGAAAAAGCAACCATCGAGACGGGACCCACAATAATTTGAATGGTTCTAAAAATAATACAAAAATTTTTATTATTCTTTTTTTTTTTTCTGAATAACGTCTAAACCTTGATGTTTATTTCATGTTGGTTCACAAACTTTTAAAGATGTCTAATTTTTGTTTAAATATATTATAATTTATAAACTTTTAAAATATTTACTTGGATCAAATACATAAACAGGTTAACTAATATACAAATTCAAAATTACATTAGATAATATGAATAGAACTTGGTGGGTTCAACATGAATATTTTCTCTAAAGGTCATATATTCTAATTATTAAAAAAATGGACATTTTCTATTTACTAAATAAAAATAGTTTTATTTTAGGTTTGGGGGAAAAAAAGGTGGGTGAAAATAGAAGAACTGGAAGCCCACTCGGACGGCATTTAAGGGAAGCGGGAAGGCGTGCCACGTAAACAGGGTGGCATTGGTGTGGTGGGCCCATAAAACCGTGGAGCCAATTTGGTTGTGGATTCTCCAACAATAACATTCACGCTTCCAAAACTTTTTATTTTCTTTTTTCTTCTTTTCTATTTGTTTAAATAAAGAAGAAAAGAAAAAAACCCCCTCAATCAACACCACCACCACCGTTCCGCACTAAAAAGATCAAAGTTTTATTTCTTTTATTATTTAAATTGTAAATATAACTAATAGAATTACGGAAAAGAAAAAAGGAAACAAAGAGAGGGAATCCATACCCCCACGTTTCATGCCTCTCTATGCATTTAAGCCACCCACTTTCTTACACTTTTTCTTCCCCCTCCATATTATATATTACAACCCACATAAAACTCAATTATATTATTAAAGAAATTTTGAAATGGCCCATTATAAAGTTGGCATTTTGTTGGGGATAGAATATAAAGCACATACAAATCATTTTATTATACTCCAATGTTTCAAAAAAAAAAAATTATTTAAAACATTGGAGTGGTAATGTTGTTAGTAGAATTTTTATATTCCCGTTAATATAGGGGTATGCAATTTTGCAATGCAAAGTATGAATTATATGATTCATAATTATTAAGTCTTATTATTATCCTACACTAATAAACTTCATTAACAAGCGTTACATGGTTTGAAAGTTTCACTTTTGCTTTTATTGGAAGGCATAATTTTCGAAATTAGTTCCGTGGGCTCGAGCGAAAAAGGATTTCTGTTTATAAAAAGAAATTCCCATCATCAAACACGTGCAAATGGCATGCTCATGATTTTCCCGGTAATATGCATAAAATGATGGAAGCAGAGCCACGAAGGGATAAATATAAAAATATGTTTTTTATTTTATTTTTATTTTTGTTGTCGCTCTCACCCACTCCACTGAAGCAGATAATTGTTAATAACAAGGTTTCGTTTTATCTATTTAAAAATTTTAAATTGGGAATGAAGTAATTTAATATAATATTTGCTTCTGTGGGAAACCACGTTTTTTAGGGTTAGTTACGCTCCAAAACCCAACCTGAACCAACATCATTAAATTTGGTATCACCTCTACTTCCTTACTTTCCACGAAACCACCGCCTTTATTTTCGGGATGTAACCTAACCTTTTAAAGGAGTTTCAATTTAAATTAAATAGATTTCAAAATAATTTTTTTTATATTAAATAGATATTTTTTTTTAATACAAAGATTCAAACTCGTAATCTCTCTGTTGAACCTAAATATCTTAACTTCTTAAACTATGTTCAGATTAATATATTAAATATGTAGTTATTTTTACAACATAATATTACAATTATAAAAAAAAATCATTCGAATTTTAAACTTATAAAAAATACAATTAGTTTCTTTAACATTGAACCATACTCGAATTGACATTTAGATAAGTGATTTTGGATAAATCCTACTTTTACCCCATGATTTTTTGTAGGTATAAAAATAGAGAAGATAATTGTAAATAATTTTGGTAAATTATCTCAATAGACCTCTATCCTAATTTGGTTAAAGATTAAATATAAAACTTTATCTTTATGTTTTCTTTGAAAGTATATAAAGTTACATCTACAATCATTGCTTACTTTAATTTCTTAAAGAGTAAGATATGAAATTAAATAAACAGGCAATGTACAAATTATTCAAAGTCACATCAACGTTGTATTACTCAATTTTATTATTATTATTTTTTATATAGTTGTATTACTCAACTATATGTTAAATTAACTGTAAAAAACTATATGTTAAATTAAATACGACAATCTAACATTATTATTAAGGAAATTTAAAATATCAAAATATGAATATTTAAACACTACCGTTGCAATCAAACTAATAATTATTCTCAAAGTGTTTATACAAAGAACAAAAATATATAATTTTACCATTAAAAAAAATCATTTTTAAAAAGTCACCCCAGACACTGAAATACACAAATATTTTAGGCTAAAAAATAAGCAGAAATTAAAAAATAGCACAAAGAAAATATTTATTTACCTATGGATACATATATCTTTCATGTCATTTAGTACCATAAAAAAAAATAGTAGTGTCAAACCTAGCTTAAATAGTTATGGCACCTATCTCTGATTAAGGTCATGAGTTCGAATCCCACCCCACATGTTGTACTCAAAACAACAATAACTAACATTCAACAAACACTCAAAATTTTTTGAATCAAATTGCAAACGGAAAAGCCACATTCAAGTGTAATATGAAAACACATCATTAATATATCTATATAATTTTATTTTTTAGAATATAACATTACGAATATGAAATTGAGCGTATAAACTTTCTACTTATTTGTTTACTTAGCCATGATTTTAAAAGTTTTGGAGGAAAAAAAGGAAGAAAAAACAATAAATTAGCAAATATTTGTAATTACAGTAACTTAAAGAGGGCAGAAGGATTACTTTTGAATTGATTTTAAAACACAATTATTAGGCATTTGACAATTGGGTTTAGATGTAAGCACGGTCATAATCATGCCGACCCGTGATACTCGGATTGAAACACCTAAAAATAAATAAATAAAAAAATAAATAAAATAAGTCCATTAATCAATACCACTTAACTCTCAAGTCAACCCTTAACAGTTCCACTACCTTTAACCAAGTGCTCTAAACCGTTGGAATCCCACCTTACGCACCTATGAACAAAATTCCTAAATATATATGTTTTAATTTAGTATTTTTTCAATTTAATTTAATATAATTTTTAGAATATTAAAGTTGGCTAATGCTATATAAAGTTTATTATTGACCAATTTTAATATTTATTAACAAAAATAGTATATTTTAAAAATATTAAAACATGAAACTTTTTGAAAATACAGACTAAATTGAGAAAATACACCAAAACTAAAACATATATTTGACTCACCAAATTTTAATTCAAAATTACCCGTTTAATAAAATTAATTGAACAAATTTTAGCATGGTTGAATGCACCATGCATAAATAATTTTTTTAAGGTCAAAAGTTCAATCTCCAATCTCATATTATTATATTCAAACTTTTTTCTTTTTACTCACGACCTTTTTTCTTTTTATTCAAACTAGTTTTAATAGATGCATTAACTAGTTTTATATTAACTAATTTTTAATTTAAAATAATTGTTATATTCAATAAATATATTGCAGGAAATGTCGTGTTGAAATTATTATGGAAAAAATAAGATTAAAAATTATATTAAAGAATTAAAATATTTACTCTTTTAAAAGTGTGGGAATTAAAATGAATATTTTGAAAATAAAAGTTCTAAAATAACTTAAAATTAAAAATACAATATTAAAATAAATATTTTGAAATTATTGAAACAAAAACAAATGGGGTTGACAAAGTGTTCTAACCTTATTTTTACAAATGCTAATTCTTGTCCGTACTGAATATTTTAGTTTAGTTTGATTTGGACCATTCTTTGATGGGTTTAAATATCTTTAAATTTTATTGATTTAATAAGATGTTTTTAGATTGAGTTTCCCTATCTTTCTGGCAAGAATTCTGAAAGATAATATCTTAAAGTTTGCATTTCCATATGTCCAAAAAAATGTTTGAGATCTGAGAGGGAGGAAAAAAAAGTTACATTACAAATTAAATTACTATAGTTTTAAAATTTTTAATTTATTCTTTCTAATTTCAACTTAATTTCATTCGTATGGATTTAGTTTTAATTTAATCTCTATAGTCTCAAACTAATTCCTAATTCCTATTGTATCAAACTTCACAATAGGTTTTTGGCGTAATAATATTGATAATTTTTTTCTACGGGATAATTTTTTATTTTTGTATCTATGTTAGTGGGGTACATAGAAATTAAAATTAAATTAAAAAAAATATGTTGATTTTTTAAGAGATGCAGTAAAATTTAATAAAGTTGTAAAAAATAATATTAAAAATTTTAAAATTACAGAGATAAAATCGAAGGTAAACTTGAACCATTTGATCAAATTAGAAGTTTTGAAATTATAGGAGAAAAAATTATAATTTAACAAAAAGAAAGAGAGAGAGAGAGAGAGAGAGAGAGAAATGTTATTAACTAGGCAAAACGAGCATCGAGAAAAAGGGTTTTGTCCACAAAGAAAAGAAGCAATTAAAATTTAAAAGTCAGCATTATCCACCTGTAACAGTGGCGTAATTATCATATAAAACAGTAAAAAAGATAAAGGGTGAAATTAAACGAAACGAAACCCCATTCCCACGTAAGAATTATGAGCGCGTGCAAACCATCCGTACATTTGGTGGGTTAATTGGGAGTTGGGATTTGATACTGGTGGGGAAGCAGCCAAAAAAAAAAATATATATAATATGTAAAAACAGGTTGTGGGGCCCACCTACCTACACTATTAAAACATGAAATCAATTCAACCCTCCCTTAAAAAATATATATATTTATGTATTATAAAATTATTCAGCTCATTATTGGATCGAGCTGATTAAAATTAACCTTTCACCACAAGCATTTCTCTTTTTCTATTTTAAAAAATTATTTCTAGTAACACATTTTTCTTATTTCTATCGTTTTATTTGGAATTTTGATTATTCAATGAATACCATTTTAATACATAATTTATTTATCAAAATCAATGTCACTTTCAAGGGTATGAATTTTCTTTATAATAAGTTTATTGTGAATGAAGCGAAAAATTATGATTAAATGAAAACACAAGACAATATCCAAAATTATTCCTTTTGTTTTAGAAAAATGGGTGCAAAACGTCTTTCTTTATATTATATGATAGCTTGTGTTGTTATGCAACTAATATTGTATATAAATAAAATAATATAAAATGTATACTCTTAAGTAATCTTTTATACTAAAAAAATGTAATATTTAACTGTAAGATGAAAAATGGATCGTCTCACGAAGCTTAGACAAAAGAGGTTGACCAACGTTCATAACCTGTACAGAAAAAGAAAGAGGCTCTAACGCTAAAGTGTTAATCTAAAGTCCCATTTGTTATTTAGAGAGAGGAATAGTATCACATACCTGAAAAGTGGAGCGAGTCCCTCTATTTATAGGCTTTGATTCAGGATCTCACATGCTCAATGGTTACAACCACTACGAAATTTGCAACGTGTTGTCAAAAAAGTGGTTAATAGAAGTAAGGCGTGAATTTGCGATTGTTGGCTCGACCTTTGAGAAAAGGCATGCATGATCATGTGATGTATTTGATTGCTCGTCTGATGAAGGTGGCTAGGCTACTTTGTCATCTCTTTAGACTGCTATAAGTTATTAGGGTGACATGGCACCTTCCAATCTATAATTCATCGATGTGTGTCTCTCGCTCGGATGTCAGATTCCTGCCGCCAAGCGTAGTACAATTGAGAGTTGTATGTTGTGTTCGGTAAGGATGAATTGTTCCCGAAAAAGAATCTATTGATTCTCTCCCATTGGTTGGACTATAGGTGCGATGATTTACTTCACGACCTTAGACGTCTTTGGACTCATGGAACCTGCTTTCAAATTGAGGGAAAAATCAGCGGCTATTGGCCAGCAACTTCCGTACACAGGTATAGATTCATTCTTCGTACCTGGTCCAACTTCACAACCCTTTACGGATTGATTTGAAGTCGGTCTTGTTTGGTAAGACTTAATTTGATAAAGAAAAGAGAGTGCTTGACCGGAACAACTACTTAATTTTAAACTACCTCAAATACAAGAAAATAAGATACTATTGAAACTTTATCATCTCTATCTATAATTATGAATAGATAATTTATACAAATTAGGCATGTCTTTCTTCAACTATATGCATTTAAGATTATAACAATTATAGTCTTAAAGCGGACTTAGGAATTTTCTTTTGAAAAGCTTTAAATTTATAGAACAAAATGTATATATTGTCAACACGTAATTCATTTGCAATACAGTTTAAATGCTGTAAATGCAAAATAAAAAAGCGAACTTCGTCTAAGCGACGAGTCGGGTACTACGACTATCGGGGGGGGGGGGGGAGGCAAAGCGGGCCCCGCTGTGGTAGAACCTAGTGAACCGGGCGTGTCTTATAAATTATATATGATTGTTTACTCATGAAATTTGTAACTTTTTTAAACATGTTTTTGAAACATTAGTTTAGAAAACAAACACTTCTGTATTTTTTATATTTGTCAAGGAACTCGAGTGACTCATCTGTAAGCGGGAGAGGGACGAAGAAACTCAATTGCCTAAGTTAGACGAGTAAGAGCCAAAGATGCACTCAACGAGCAGAAAAAAGATGAGTAGTTGTAGCAATATTGAGAGTTCAATCAAGTAAAGTGTTAGGATTTGTAAGCTTGTCTACGAGTCTTGAAAATTTAGGCATAGGATTGAAGGATTTACAAAAAGTCAAATTTGACACAAATATTATTTACGAATTGATACCAGTCTACATTTCTCTTGGATGACTCTAAAAATGAAGCACAAATACTCCGTTTTCGAAGTTGGTTCATAACGAGTTTTCCATACGAATAAAATATTAAATTATCCAGTAAGCATAAAAAAAAATTTAAAAAAATTGTTCGTAATTTTCAACTAGAGGCCATAATGGTTATATTTTATTTTCTCCCTCATATATTTGACTTTTTTTCTTCTTTTGGAAATCTTTTTTTTTTTTGGAAATCATATATTTGACTAATTAGTTGTTACAAATTTACAATACAATGCAAACACAATTTATATCATTGACACAAGTGGGTGAAACCCCATACAATAGTACTCAGTTATTCATTATATTTTGACAGATTACACATATGGAATTAAGAAAATAATAATAAGAAGAATAAAAAACTGGGAGGGGTATAAGATGTAATTTTTCGTTGAGTAAGTGGAACGCGTAGACTTGAAAAAGGGTAAAACCCAACGATAGGAAGGGTAAAAGAGTAATTTGGTATATTTATTTGAAACAAATTATAATTATTTTATTAATCTGGTTTTTATAAACGGGGGTAAAATTTTCAGGTGTCCCGTTAGGAGGGAAATTAATAAAGAAGTGGGAAGAAAATCTTGCTGTTTCCGACCACCAAATCTTAAGCACAGTGTCCACCCAATCTTTTAACCAAAAAATTCACAAAACAAAAAATTTAACAAAATGCAAAAAAATAAAGAAAGAAATAGAAAAAATTCAAAAGTCACTCACGCGGCTGGCGACTTTTTTAATCGACATGCCGTCTTATTTTTCTTTCTTATTATTATTATTATTATTATTTTTTGCAAAGGACATGCCGTCTTATCTCAGACGCCATTTCTCTCTGTTCAACATCCACGCTGTCGGATCACATCACAAATTAAATCAACGGCGGCCACGCTTCCTCCGACAAATCCCGCAAAAAAGAAAGAAAAAAAAGGAAAACCAAAATATTATTAAGATTTAAGAAGAAAGAAGTCGTCGTCGGAAAGGGTCAGATCAGGAACGTGGTTGATAATTAATTAATATAATAATTGTGAGAGTTCCCATGACAGAACACGTGGCGAGAGGAGACTGGTTGCGATGGAGGAAGAGGAGAGAGAGATAGGGAGAGTTTGGTAATTTGACTGGTCGGGGTTGTTGCGACTGCGAGGTTATGCGCACCGTATCGGCGTCGGGATCTAGTTGCAGGAGTCGTAGGCGCATGCATTACAGCACGCTTAGGCTCGAGGTTCTATGAGAGAGAGAGAGAGAGAGAGAGAGAGAGGGATTATTTGGTCAAACGATAATTTAATGCGGGGGAGGATGCACGCGAGGGGCACTGTGCAGGGAAAAGGTTAACAAAAAAGAGAGTAAAGAGAGAGGTGGAGGCAGTGATGAGTGACGTGTGTCAATGTTAATTCTATATTTTTAAAAATAAAATTAATAAATTTTACATTTGAAGACGGGGTGTGGGGACCACGCCGCAGCGCCCATTGCGGAAGCGTAGCCGCCAGTGGGGGCGTGCTTTCTGGCATGTTTTAACTGGATCTATCTTCACCCTTTTCCCATGCCTTCTCTTTTTCTTCCATTTTCTGCCTCACCCCTTCATTCTTTTCTATTTTCATTTTCACCCCCAACAACTCATCATTGGGCTGGGCCTGTTTCTCCTCATTTCTTGGCCTGTCCCAACCCCAAATTCCAGAATTAACTACCAAAACAAAATAAAAACCTGAATATAAATATTTTTGCCAAGTTTCATAATGTTACATATATCTACTTCTTGTTGCACATTCACCCTATTGTACTTCAATAATTTTACCACGTTGAAAAAAAAATATAGTATATCAATACCTGTTTTGAAGTTTCCTAAAAAGTGCGATTATATTTTTGAATTTTTGAACTTTAAAATGAAATTAAATGATGCAAGAAGTAGTATACTTTTTAAGAGGTTATTTGTTTCATACACTAAAAGTAAGCTAAGGAAAAAATAAAAACTTAAAAAATGTTAATTTTAAATGTATATTATTTATTTAAAGAAAACAAATGAAAATCGTTTCTAAACAAGGCCTAATGGGTTCATCTCTCATGATTTGGTTAAGCCCACAGGTACAACTGCCTTCCACCGTTCATTTACGTGGGCCAATTTCAATGGTGGAACGGTCCAGCAAAGCCCAGCCCATATTCAACGCAGGCCTATGAAGAAGCCCATATTGTATCGTTAGTATCGACACCTGGCCCAACGTGAAAGAATCCAACTAAAATAGATGATACCGATACTGGCCCCCACTATAGGCTGGCTATGCACAAGCACAACGCTAAATATCTTAAATACCAATTTTAACCTTCCACGTACGAAAGTCAGAAACGAAATGGGGTTTTAAGGTCACGAAACGACAAGGTTTTGTCTCATGTGAGAAGAATTAAATTCAAAATGGCATTGGAGTTGGATTTTCCTCTTCCTCTTTCTTTCTAATTTAATGATTTAAAAAGAAAAATCAGCAAAGTAGCATATTATTTTAGTGGAAATAAATAATTTATAGCATAGTTTATTTTTGGATCAGACCATGGATTCATATTACATTGCAGTTTTGGTAATTATATTCCTTCTCAAAAAATCTATCCCATACATGATTATCTTTTTTTTTTTTTCAATATTCAAACCCATTAATTTTACATGTAACAAAAAGAAGGAATATAATTTTTTTGGCAGGTTAAGTTTCTTGAGAAATGAGCAGTTAAGAAAATAAGAAAGGTGTGAAGTGAAGATTTTGGCAAGTAATTTGTCTTTTATTGCTTGAATTTTACCTTTGTAGAATCTGATTGAGGTTCATGATGTGGTGTCAATTTTTTTTGTTCTTTGAAAGAAATGTGATGTCAAAATTAAAAAGGAGAAATATAAAATGCCAGTGAATCGCCACTCAGTAAAATTCTCTGCCCTGCCATATATATATCCCACCCCAGGTCCGTCTTCTCTCTCTAAATTCAAGAGAGATAAATTCTAATCACACCACACCAACCTTATTTATCTCGGAAATTTGGATTAGAGCTAAATTTAGAGTCATAATTAAAAACAATGGCGAAAAATATTCTAATTTAATATAATTTTAGCCAATGTGAACGTAGCTTAATAGGTAAGGCTAGTAATTTCTAAAAATTCCCTCCTTTTTTTCTTGTTTTGTTTTGTTTTGTTTTTTTTTTATTTTTATACTTTCTTTATTATAGGAATAGACTTTATTTTACCCAGTCTTAGTAGACAAACAGTCAAACAAAGGGCTGCAGACTGAGAGTTGAAAAGCACTATATAAATGACTCAACAGAAGATATATTAAACAATTCCGAAATTTATATAAAATTAAGCATTTTTAACTTCTCTTTTTTTTTCCCACTATTTCTTTACCCTTCTTTTTGGTCTCGACCAATAAAAATTCGACACATACAAGAAAGTGTATCTCAAAATTAAACACTTCCCACATCCAATTCCTCCTCCTCTCTCATAACAGAAACAGCTTGGGAACTTGGTTCTCCATTCTTCTTCTTTGTGTTCTCTTTTCTTCGTTTCCTTTTTATAACACTCCTTCCAATAACAGCTGTTTGGAAAAAAAAAAAAAAACCCCTCATCAAAAATTTACTTTAGAACTGGAAGATCACACCTCCCATCAACTCTTTTTTTTTTCTTATAATTTATTTTTCTTTTCTATAGCTCCACTTCACAGGGTCTGTTCAGTCTCCTCCTCTTTGCAGCATCTGAACTGTTATGATGAGAAGAAGAGTTTGCACATGACCCAACTGCTGTATCATTGCTTTTATAGCTTAAGCACGTCACGTCCAGCACCCCGCTCGGGCTACGGGGCTCCGACATCGACGCTCTCGAGTCCTTTGCCGACCCACACCCGCATCCATTAATCAATTTAATGCATTTCAAAACTCTTTCCTGCACAAAAATGCAAATGTATCAGATGATCTGATTCTGGTCTTAGCTGTTTGAACTTTTAATTTTGCATCTAATGAGGATGATGATACACACGAAAAATCGATCAATCTTGATACTGAGATTATATGAAGAGTAATTGGCTATGATGTTTATAAATGTGAGCCTCAAGTGTTTGGTTCTTGGACCACTTGATCATCCACATTACCATTTGGAGTTGCTGAATGAGAAGAGGAATTGCTTTCTCAGGGTCCACTGGTTGAGCTTCTCCAGCTACTGATATTGCCACAGCTGCTGCTATTTCAGAAGGTTTGAATTCCAAGAAGTCAATCCCTGCATTCATTTCCCAACCACCCGAAAAGATCAGAACGATTTCAAAATCTCGACCACGATGATTTCGTACCGCAGCAATACATTGAAGAAATTAAACACCTGTTTAGTACTAACACTAATGCCAGTTTAATAGAGAGAGAGAGAGGACCTTGTATGATGTTCAATACTAGATGAATGGATCGGCCGAGCGACGTTTTGACTGCAATTTCGTCGTCTTGAATCTTGCGGAGGCAATGATCGATAAACGAGAAAGGGGTAACTGCTTGCATTCTCCACCCCAAAGTGGTCAAGACTAAAAGCTCCATTCTTTCAATGGTTCTTGCTTCAAACACAAACTTTGATCCACCCACCTGTTGATTGAACTTAAACAATTAGGGAAACAGTTATCTGTTAACAAAAAACCCGAATTGATTCAAGCAACTCGGTAGCGACCGAAATGATATAGCAACCTGTAAATCCAGAGAGAGTGGGACTTCAGTCTCCTCCAATTTGGCTGCAAGGGCCATACATGCCACAGCCAGCAACTGCATTGTCCAAGCCTTCCCCTTCTGCAAATGGCACAAGACCAATAAGACACCCCATGTTGTATCGAATGGAACGACGAATTACCGAAAAACGAAGGGCAGCAATCGTCCTTACGGGTAGATCGTAAGCCGAGAGGAAGCGATCCAAGTAGTTTACGGCTAAGTATGTAGATAGAGGTCCAAAGCTGAAATGAGCACTCACCTGTTCAACCAACAAAAAGAAGGAAAATGGCTTCGGATATCAAACACTAATCAACATGATTCTAATCAGAAGATTGCAAATCCTTTAAAGAGAGATACAGAGAGAGAGAGAAAGAAAAAAAAGACAGAACAACTAAACTTTCTCAGGAATCTTAAACAATCAGAACTAACAGAAAGAAACAATCATCAGCCAAAATGAGACAAAAATTGACTGAATTTTTCTATTCTCATTTGACAAAACTAGAAGAATCAGAAATCAGCCATCGAAATGAAGATCGAAATGAGAATCGAAAACGCAATTAACGAAACACCCACCTTTCCAATCCAATCGACGGCGTCTCTTCTAGCTCCGACATCCAACTCGCCGTTCTGCAACTTGGAGAGGTAACCGTCCACCGGCACGTGGTGGGTTTCCTTCTCGACCATTCCGGTCAAACACTCATCGCTCACAAAGGGAAACCTTTCGCCGTCGCCGCAGCCGCCGCAAGGGGTCCGATTCCGACGACTCCGAGTTCCATTAGTTCTTAGATAGTAAGGAGGCAGCACAAACTCCTCTTCTAGCGTTTCGTCGTCATCATCGTTATTATCGAAAATACAATTATCTTCTGCACACAAAAGGCTCCCGACTCCAAGGTCAAAATTCGGCGCCATTGCTTAAAAAACCCCTCTCAATCTCAATCTCAATCCAAATCTCAACCTGGGAATTGTGTATTATTGATGATTATGATGGTGGTGGTGGTGATGATGATGAGGATCGAGAGGAGAGGGGATTTTTGTTAATTCTTCTACCAGGAAAATGGATTTTTAAGACAATAAGAACAAAAAAGTTATTGCGAGGCAGAGCAGAAACAGAGGCCCTTCTTTTTCTTGCTTGGTTTTCTTTTTTCTCTCTCTCTTTTCCCTCCTCCTCCTCTCTTCTCCGCCTTGGCTGTGGTTCTGCAAATTGGGGCCTGAAAAGAGAAGGAGGCTATGAAGGGTGGGGGAAGGGCGTCCCTTTTTAGGGTAAAGAAGTGGGGGTAAGAGAGAGAGAGGGAAGAGAGAGAGGGGGACGTATAAGGGAATCAGTAAGAAAAAACGAAAGTGAAAGAAATATAGTCTCCTCTCGCTCACACTACAGCCTGGATTTGGATTTGGATTTAGAATAGAAATTAGAAGAGAGAAAAAGGGCATTTCCAAGATTTTGTTTTTTTGGAAGAACGAAGCCATTGGTCCCTTCTCTGACATTCCCAATAACCCAACCCAACTCTTACACTTACACCCCCCTACCATTTTTCTAAATCTCTCATTAACCTACCTTAAATTACCATTTTAGCCCTTCTATCACCATTTGGTATTTTCAAAATGTTTTGTTCAAATTACCCATTTGTCTCACTTTTAAATCATTTTGCTTATGATGAGGATTCGAAGTTTCAATCTTATAATTTGATACATGTGTCTTAATTTTAACTATGCTCTGGTTGGTACTGTATTCCAGTTGTGTAAAGAGTTTTAATTTGATTTTTATAATTTGGTTAATATAAGAGAGGATGATGGTCATGCCTATTAGAACATAATTTAGTGGTTTAAGTACGTCGATTGATATGTTTCTTTAGATGTTATCTTTTATTGTCTTTGGATGTCTATCCCGTGTAAAAAGAATGTGTCAACTATTTATACGCGTGAGAAATTTATCATAGATATTTTCGGAGAGTTAAATACTAAATTAAAGAGGTGTAGAAACTCTATGGATTAAAGTTGGAATTTAGACATCAATCATAATTGCTGACATTTTGTTTTATTTTCATACATCAATTAAATGCGATTGTTTGATTATTTTCTGATGGAATGACTGAGTGGCGATACAATGTATGTATTTCCTTTTCTTTTCTTTTTTTTTTTGGCAAATATATTTATGAAAATCTGTTCTTTTTATTTTAGGAATTTCATTGATTAAAATAATTAAATATTGAAATGCAGTCTCCATAGGAAATAACTAAATAAGCGTCACGTCTATTCGGAGAGAGAGCGGGGGAGTGGTCAATGTGGTAATTTCGCGAGTGGGGGAGGGTTAGAACTGTAATTTAACAAGACGAAGAGTAGCCAAACGTACTGGGATGCTGTCTTTTTCGTCCCATGCTGACACGTGTACTGTCGCAGAAAGCAGAAGGAGCTGCTGTCTGGGGAGGTGGGCCCATCTTTTTCGCGCCTAAATTTACGAAACTGACACTGACTTTTGTCGAAGTATTTGGTATTTTTTCGTATCAGAATTCATTTATATAAAAATAATACAAACATATTCCTTGATATACGGATTCGCCTATGATGAATCCTTTTTTTAAAACTGTACGGTATCATTTTTGTTTTATTTCGGGAGTATTTTTATTCACAAATTAATTCTGTCTAGCTAAGAAGTTCAGTCAATAGTCATGTAAATTTGTTTACCTAGAATCTAACTTTGTATTTGTTAATCTTTTAAATTATATAAATTCAGACGGGATCATTTTTTTTAAAGTAATCAGACTGCATAAATTTAATCTTATAAACCTTCTCATTTGTATTTTATATTTACTTTGGAAAAATATACATGGTAAGTATTAATGTCATGAACATGAGTATAGTTCTGCAGAAGAGATACGTACTTTTTTTTTTAATTTGTTTGATCAAGAAATTGACCAATTCCATAAACCTCGACTCGGATGTAGGACAGCCTGGAAGACGAGCTGGAGATACGTTAAACAGCAGACTTGCAAAACAAAGATATTCCAATGCCAAAGTCAATATCTAGCCAAGCTAAATTCGAGAGAGAATATAATGTTTGCATACCTGAAAATGAGGCAAGTGATTTCTATTTATATGCAAAATATCTGACAATGTTCCTACAAGTCATCAATGACTCTTTAAGGTAACCGTGAAAATCTGTCGGAGACTAGTGCTGAGCTGAAGTGAAACTGATCGGTTCAACTAATAAATGAGAACAAAATCTCAAGGAAACTTGGTCGACTCGACCATGCTCTGCGTCAACTCAGTTATAAATAATAGAACCAAGATAAGGAAATGAGTCTTATCGATCAAGGCCACGTGTGACTTTCATTATCCAACCAAGAAGTGTTGAGCTGAAAATCACCTCCAACGAAGTTGGTGATCATTTGTCGTAAAAAAAATGTTTTGATTTTTTTTCAATTTAGTTCCTTATATTTTAACATTTTTCAATTTAATTTGCTATTGAATGTTAAATTGACCGATAAGCAATAATAAACTTACATGACTTGACATTTAGTGGGTTAGAAAGATTTTAAGAAGAAGAAAGGTCGTCGAGAGAAAAAAAAACTCGTATACTCTACCTATTTATTAACATTTTGGAGGATTTACTAAATTTTCACTAATTCACTAAGTATTAATGTGTATCAATGACTTGACATTTAGTGGGTTAGAAAGATTTTAGAGAGGAAGAAAGGTCGTCGAGAGAAAAAGAAAGCTCGTATACTCTACCTATTTATTAACATTTTGGAGGATTTACTAAATTTTCACTAATTCACTCCGTATTAATGTGTTATGATACGTAAGTTTATCTTCCACTGATTTTAATAATTATCAATGATAGGTTAAATTAAAAGATGTTAATAAATGATCAAATCAAAAAAAATTAAATTGAAACATTATCAAGATATTAGGATTATCGCATATAATTAACCTATTAATTTTTATAAGAGATATTCTTTAGGTCGGCCTAATAATTATTTGGGATACCAAAAAAGGGCCCAGAATTTATAGGTAATGAAATCAAATTTGATCACATGATAGATTTAGATTTATTGTCAACTTGAAACGAAGATCTAAAGTTTGATCTCCACCTATATGCGTGGTTGAAAAAAACAGAAAGATTTATTAAAAATATGGGTTACTATTCCTTTCTTTTTTTCCTATTTTGAGAAAAATAAGTCTCGTGAATGCTAACTGCCAATTTGAATTTGCCGAGTGAAAATCAAATACCCGTTTTTGTGTAAGTGACGATTGCGGAACAAATGAAAAAAAATGTTATCATACAAGAATTTTATCTGATTTCTCAAAACAAAAAGAAAACAAAAAAATTGAGAGAGAGACCACAGCACGGAAAATATTAATGTATATATATATATTTATTTTTGGGACAGTCGATAAAGTTTCATCACAAACTTACAAGACGTGTGAATTCCCTAAACTCACCCATAATAATGAATATCTCCTTCCATATAAACGGATAAGAGTTGTAGTAACATATATTCTTTATCTCGAAATCGGAGGTTCGATCTCTCATATCTTCAAATTAAAAATGATGGCAGATATAATATGTTTGCCTACATCATTTTTTGAAGGATATATTTACGAAATAATGAATATGTACCTATTGTTCATTTTATCGATATATATATAATCAAAATATTGTTAATGATCATTATTAATTCATAAATTAATTTTTTTTAGTATGAGAGGACGACAATTCAAACCCATAAATTTTAGACGGAGATGAACATATGTTTAGTTTGCTGACACATATATGGATTGTTTGACTTCTTAATTTCTCTTCTAAAATCATATAAAATATACGGATTAAATTATGGTATTTTCCTAATATGTATTAATCTACATGGAAAACCATTTGAAATAATACTACACATTTACGTAAAAACTACTGCTAAGTATTGGCTTTTTAGTGCAATACGAGAGAATAAAGCACATGCCACATTATTTTAGTGAACAAAAAGCTTCCAAAAAAACTGAATCATATAAAGAGAAAAATCTTGTCAATACAAATATTCTCCTACTATTTTATTTTCCCCTACATTTTATTTTGTTTACAATGCATAAGAATCACAACAACAGAAGAAAAAAAACAATTTTTTTTTTTTTTTGTGCTTTGCTTTGCTTTTCCACATAGGAGCCTCTTGCCTTTTGGTGTGGGGAAATCATTTGGATTTAAAAAGTACATAGAAATTTCACTAACATAGTAACCTTCATTAATTTTAAAGACACTGCTACAATGCAAGACAGCCTTGGAATTGATCAAAGTCGGGATAGAATAATGTCACACTGATCTTAACATGTATCTTTATAATCTATTTAATTTTATTCCTCTATTTCATGATTTTGTCGATTCCGACCTATCGTTCTTGCAAACTCAAAGTTTATTTTTCCGTTTGAACTTACAAATTTTAAAAGTTTTTGTCATTAATGTAAGTATCTAAAAGTTGTTGTCCATATTAATACGACATTAAAATTTGTTTTCTAAAAAAAATACGACATTAAAATTTTTGTTAAATTTTATCACTCAATGATAATAGTGCGTCAACAATTGTAGGCTCTCAAATTCTCACATTCTTATTTAAATTATATAATATTAAAAATTGATAAAAGCAATCATTTAAATAATTAATTAAAAAACATGAATAAAATTAGTTGAATTGCACGTAGATATTTCCAAGACCAAAAGTGAATATAACTATACAAGTATAGGAACAATTTAACTTTATTGTTTCTTTCTGCCATTGATACAATGTGTATATACATTAAATATATTCACTTAGGTACCAATTTTAATATAACCTAAAATTACTTATTTGTTCTAAATTGTTTTCGTAAGAACATATTTCAAGTGGAACATATAAAATGAAATTTTTGAAAAAAAAAAAGTATATATACGATATATGCATATACAAACATCTCCTTTTTTTTAATGTCAATATATATATTTTTTTGGTGTGCACCAATCATTATAGGTAGTTTATTTGTCCAAAGTGACTAAGGCTGTGACAGAAATTTGATGGAATGTTTTCTTTTATTTTATTTTGAGCATAGAAATTCTTACGATCGATTGGTGATGAGAAGAGTAACTTATGTACTTATAAATCTTGTTAATTTCCTTAATTTTTTTTTAATCCGGGATCCTTAATCCAAGCAATCATATATTTATAAAAAAACTTATGGCCCAATTGGTAGGGAACCCAAATTATATTTCTTGTTTTCAGATTCACCGAATCAAATAGATTATTTAATACTTGTTTGATATATTTGTTTTCTAAAAATATTTTCATGGTTGCATTTTCATAGTAAAATGTTAAATAACTCGAAGGGGAGGCACTCCAAAATTTTCCAGCTTTTCTTACCTCTCTATTTTAGATCTGTTTGATTGAATTAATTATTTGTATTTATTATTTAAGAAATTCTCATTCCTTTTAATGTATTTCCAACATTTGACCACAAAAACATTGGTAACAACATTTGTTTCTTAGGATGCCTGTTCTTGGATTCACCCAAGGCCAAAGGGTATCCAACCCCAATTAATTATGGTAATTTCAAAATTACCAACCCTAAACGAAAGACACTCTCTCTCTCCTCCTTTTGAAAAAACCTCCTTTTGTAATGTAACCTTTGGAATTTTACCTTTTTTTTAACCTTTTGCTTTCACACTCGCATGCCTTCATATTCTCTTGCTTTTGGAATATAACACTTTTGGCCAAATACATTGACGTTGTCAGTTTAAGCTTAATTACTTACTATTTTATTTTATTTTATTTTTTGTTTTCTCCATTTTCAAATTTGTAAACACTCTCCAATATTTATTATTTCCTCGAGGGTTTAAAAAGACCAAAAGATAAAAGTCTTCTTATAAAATCTAACCCATTTGAGATCCGAGCTTCCCTCATTTAATTTATGTTTATTACAAACTTTGTAAATATTAATTATTCCGTTATTCATATTGTTCTTAAAAAAAAAAAAAAAATAATTTGTTGACACACTCCAATGCATCACTACAAAGCCCCAAGATTAGGTCGTGTTTGGTTTCATTTGGTTTACCTTTTATTCAAATGGTATTTATTCTTCATCCCCACAACCATCAATTATCTCAACCAATTCATCCACTAGATTCTTCAAAACGTGCTTCCTTTTGCAACAATAATATTTTCAAATAAATGACCAAAATATAATAAGACGACAAGTCTCCCATTTCCAAGATTTTTTTTTCTAATTTCCAACCATATTTTTCAATTATTCTAGACACCTATCCCCAATTAAAAAAATTGTGAATTCAAAATAAACAATATTTTAAGAGAGGAAGTTCATATTTTGGGTTTCACAAAAATTGAGTAGAATTGATTTTTTTAGAATATTATAATTCTCTTACCTATAAATTAAATTATTAATATATTAATCAATTAAGTCATATTTAGATCGACTTATTTGGTTAATATAAGCTTTGCTTAGCAGTAATTGACACCTACCCATAATCAAGAGATCGTAAGTTTGAATTCTCTACTCTCACTTGTTGTACTCAAAGAAAAAAAAAGAAATATTTTTTTTTTAGTAAAACATACAAGGATGGGGGATCAACTCATAACATCTTGATTGAAAATATATGTCAATTATCACTGAGTTATGCTTGCTTTGACCAATAAAAAAAAGAATCTTGGTTGGATTGAATTATGTTGATTTTGAACTTAGTTAAATCAACTTTATCAATGATATATTTAAAACCAACTACATTGACATTGGTTTATCTAATTTTATTTAAATTAATAGTTCACATATTAGGTATATATATATTATTGTTATTTTATCTTCAAATAATTAAAAAAACAAACAAAGAAATAAATAAATAGGACTCTTGATCTCTCATAAAGAAAGAAAATGACAAGGAAAAAAAGGGTAAGGACAATGGAAACTCATTTTTATATCAAAGGATTTAAATTCCACTATTTGGACATAACCATGGCCTTGAGATTCACTACTTGAATAAACAAACCCTCCCATTTGGCATTATTTTATATTGATAACTGTTTGGGGGAGAGAATACACTGGACACGTGGAGGACCCCTATTGGTGCTCCAAGATGACTCATGAGTCATGCTTAGCTCGGACGGCCGAGATCACCACCACTAGCGTTGACAGATGCTAAGTATGAGGGCCGAGGTGAACCTGGCCGAGGTCCGACCTACCGGGAAGTTCGGTGGGGGCCGATGTGAGCTACTGTCAGCGGCGTGATTATCGGGTGTAACCGACGGTCCCGAGATTACCGTGTGTAACCGTCGCGAGATTAGCGGGACTACCACCCATAAGTAGAAGACTTCACTCCACGATCAGGTACGATGATTTCTGACCTCGAACTAAACTGGGAATCCGACCTATACTGACTTGATCGTCGGAGTGCTCACCTTTTTGTGCAAGTCCGCCCAAGTATTCAAATCGGTTCGGAGGCCGAGTTCGAGCTACAATCTGATATACACTTGTGCATATCCTTGCATAAACAATAACCAAACAGTGGTTATTGAAAAAAAAATTTAAAAAGTTTTTCTTTTCCAGGACACTGATTGATTAATTAATTAATTAAAGGGGGAAATAAAAAGGATAAATATGGATGATTAAGTTAATTAATTCGATGGGCTTTTGTAGACATGTGCAGTGTGCAAGGTGGTCTACCATAAACCAATTTCAAAGCAAATCCTGAACATCCGCCTGATCTCCCGTGTCTTCGCAACAAACTTCAGCCATTTGATTAAAATATTTTCCCACTCGTGGATCAAGATCTGTTTTTAGCATTATCTCTAACCAAAGTTATGAATTCAAATATCTTGTACTAAAAAAACGAATAAAATTGTTTCTCTCTACCTTTTAGCTTATAAAAAAAAAATTTATTTGAATCTTGTGACTTAACCAATTAAATTATGTTCGGTTTACTCTATCTCGTTTATCTATATATTAAAAAGAAAAAATAATGTTGCAAGTTTAGTTCTTAAAGTTTTAAAATTGTGTCAAATATGTCTATAAACTTTAAAAACCGTCTAATAAATCTATAAATTTTTTATATTGTATCTAATAGATCTCTAAATTTGGAAAATGTATAATAAGTCTATATTCTATTAATTTTTTTAGATCATTGAAATATGTAAAAGATTTAATTAATCATAGAGCGGTACAATTAAGACGCATAATTGAAAACGTAGAGTTTTATTAGACGCAATATTCAACTAGAATAATCTATTAAATACTTTTTCTAATAGGATCCATTCAACACAATTCTGAATATTTAAGGGATCAAATTTAGAATTTAATCAATGAATTAAAATAATTTATTTATTTTGTTATATTTATTTCCCAACACATAGAGCACCATTTTATTTCTCTGCCTTCTGCTTACCTGTACATTAAAAGGAAAAAAAAAACTTTAAATTACAATCTTAGTCCTTAAATTCTATATGTTTGCAAATTTTGAAAATCGTCCCATAAAATTTTATAATTGTCTCTAACATATCTCAAAATTTTAGAAAATATATAATAAATCCATGATCTATTACTTTCATTACTAATAGATCATTGAACTATAAAAAAATATTTCATTAGGTTGAGATTTGTACAAAATGAAAAACTTAGACGAACTTGTTAGACACAGTATTCAAAATTTTCATGAATCTATTAGATATTCTTTTTTAAATATTGAGAATTTGTTTCATAAGGATCAAAATTGTAATTTAACCAATAAATTTTTAAAAAATCAATTTATTTCCTAACATATCATTAATTTTATTTACAAAACTCGCTTAATATTAAATGAATATATTTTTTTTCTTCAGTACAAATGAATAGAAAATTGGTTGATTATTTTTATTATGTTTAGTGGATGAAACAGGAAACAGGTGACTTCAACTAATATTTAGTATTTCAAAATTCACATATTACTCATTTTAATTTCACAAAGAACCTTACACAATATTAGATTAATAAAGTTTAATTGATTACTTTTTGGGGGTTTTGTTATTTTAATGCACTTTTTGAAAATAACATGGTTCCAAAAATAAAATACTTAATTAAAAACATATAAACTGTATCTTAAGATAATGTTTAGATAAATTGTCCAATGAAGGATAGTCTTGAGATATTGTCTCTTTTAAAGAATCTTTTTGAAAAGATTCTTTGAATTTACATAAAGATAACCTTATGTTTCTTGTTATCAGTCTCGTCTATAAAGTGGAAAAGACAGAGTAAACTTAATTTTTTATTTCTTTTTTCTCTACATATCAATGTTTTTTTTTTTGGGTTAAAACGCTGACATATATTGTTTGCCCTTTATTTTTTAGGTTTTATTTTGCTTTCAAAATGTTTTTTTTATCCTTGTATTTTTAAAAAATATCAAATTTATCCTTCTTTTATAATCTTCAATATCAAATTTATACACAATGGAAATAATTTATTACATTTTAAGAAATTTAGCAAATGAATCATAGTCGTAAAATTGTGATAGAAAGAAATAAGATAAAAATGAAAATAAAAATATCAAAATGATCCCTTTTTAAAAAACATACATAAAAGTAGATGGACTCAAAGACTAAAATAAACTAAATCGAAACCTACTGGATTAAAATAGCATTTAAAATTTTTTTTTTTAAATTTGAAGTACTTGATGAATAGATATGGAAAGTGGAAAGTCATTTGGGGTTGTGGACTGCTTGGGGATTCTGCAAGGTTTTTGAGAAGAAATAAACAATTAGAACAATGAGGTGGAAGCCATGATTCACAGTGGGTTTTTTTCTTTTCTTTTTTTTTTTGGCCATTTTTATAAATAAATAAAAATATTTATTTGAGTAACATGATCACTCTCTTTCTTTATTTTCAACATCGACTGGTCGAATCCATCCTTCCTTTTTGGCAATTTAATTTAATTTCACTTTTTTATTTTTGGGAAGGCGACAAAGCAAAAGAGCCTGCAATTGGCTTGGTGGACGATAAATTATTTATAATCTGTAAAACTTGAAGCATTTATACCAATTTTGACTTTTTTTTTTCTTTTGCATTTTTGTCGATCAATATTTTCTTTTTCACTTTCAAGATTTTTATAATTTTCCATCCGACTCTCTTGTCATTTTAAATCTGTAAGTTGTAATGTCTAACTGGATGCCACTTTGAATGAAAGAAACTGATCATCCACGTCGAAGTCATTTACACAGAGATGTCAATTCTAGTGTTATGAATAGATTAAAAAAATTGTTTAATTTTACTTATTTTTTATAAAATTTCAGGATAATTTCTTCTAGAAAAATCAGAAAGTATAGCTCTTGAACAAATTATGACTTATAGACATAATTCCAATTCAATCATGAAATATTATGCATTTAATAATTTGTTAAAAAGTAGGTGAAAATGTTTGTCTAGTTATCTTTTTGCTTGTTAATTTGAATATAAGTAGATGATTCGATCTCCCCATCACATGAATCATGAACTAAAAAAAACTACCTATGTACCTATTTTCAAATATTAAATTTAGAATAATTAAATGTTATAAAAATTATACTTGAGTGACTTAAAAATAAGCTGGATAGAGTCCTAAAAATTTTAAAAGCAATCATGAAATTTTACATTCCCATGATTTAGGTTATTTTGGCCATTTAATAATTTGTTAAAAGTAATTGAAAATGTTAGTCTAGTTACCTTTTTTACTTGTAAATTTGAACATCGGTAGATAAAAACTTACTACATTATTTAAAGTGGAAGATTCGACCTCTCACTAACATATTCAATAAAAAACTACTATTATGTATCTACTTTTAAATATTAAATTTAGAAGAATCCAATATTATCAAAATTATATTTGCGAGACTTAAAAAAAGTTGTAGGGAGTCATAAAAAAATTAAAAGGAGTTTTGGATGTAACAAGATTAAAAATATATATTTTCTAGTCAACTAGTAAATGTTAGTTTAATCAAAGCCAAACTTAATTTAAAATAATCCATAAAATTTCAATGCATATCAAAGTTTTTTTTAAGTGCAAGTGAAAGTGGGAAATTCGAACTCACCGACACCAGACATAGGTATTTTAACTCAATAAACTATATTTAAGTTGACATACAATATATGTAAAGTTGATTTGAATCCAACCTAATTGCTAATAAATCTATGTCGATTTTCTAAAAAAATAAAAAGTTTACGTGAGTTTCATTCGGCTCAAATTTATTTTACTATAATCCATAAAAATTCAATTAATTTAAAGTTAAACATTATAATTTAAATTGGATATGAGAACCAGTATGATGTAATATGTAATGATAATGATCTAATATCAATAAAAAATAAGTTATAGTTCTAATAAGAAACGATTTTTCTTTTTGCCAATCATACCACGGAATACCGTAAAAAGGAAGAAAGAAACTGCAAGTGCCAAGAAATGGAAAAATGCACAAATTCAAGTCCATTTTCTCGGTGGCCTTTTATCACGAGGATTGATGCTTATTTTTAATATATGGTTTTCATTATTTTTAATTTCATAACAACCAAATCCACAAAAGACAAACGCAAACCAAACATATTAAGCTTACAAGGTCAAATAATGCGACATCCCTACCACCATCACTTCCTAAAGTAACAACAAATTTTGACATTTCTTTTGTCTAATGCCCCTTTTCCATTCGCCTTTTCCCATCCTCTTTTTTTTTTTTTTTCATCAATAATTTCTATCCATTTTCGCTTTTATAGTGGTGCTAAAGTATATGTTGTGATTGTAAATTTATTGGTGACTTACTTATAATAATAAATAATTGTTTAATAAATTTCAAAACATGTTCCGATAAATATATCGACTGTTTTTTCATATTATTTAACCATCGTCAGAAAATAACAACTCTGAAGAGTATGAATAAAAAAAAACACCATCCCACATGAGTTTTTTTTTATTACTCTGACCATGTACTGAAAAAAATAATAATAATAAAAATAAAAAGTTTTCTAATATGATTAAGTTTTTTTAATTATTTTTATATTTTTTTATCTTTGCATGTCTTCGAAAAGGGAGTTCTTTACTAGATATTGGACTAATTAATCTATGTATTATTCATTGACTTTAATTACTTATTAGCGTGTTCTACCTTTTTACAGTCATTTTATCTTAATTAGATTGGATCCGCAAAACCTTAATAATATATATATTTAGAACTAAAACCTTAATAATAAATTAAATAATAAGCCAGTGTCATACTTTCATATGTACTTTATTTTTTTTTTTTCAATATACGAATTTCATATATATTTGATCAATTTTTTACTCACAAACAAAATTTATAAAACAAACACGTGTTTGAGTCTCGTATATTATTTCTACCTCATTTTTTGTTTAATTTATTATCCTACATATGCAAACGATTATATATATAAAATTTCATAGATTTAAACCTTATATATTTTATATTTATATTCCGTATCATCCAAATTGAGCCATAAAAGAATATCTATATTTTGCTTTTTCTATAGTTTATTTTTTGACGTTCTAAAAATATTTGTGTGTGATTTTGGGAAGTTAAACTAGTATAACTTGTACATTCACATTGTACTAAAGAAAAAAAAGAAAAAAGAAAAAAAAATTTATACATTCATGCTAGTTCAATTTTTTTTTTATCAAATTCAAGATCAATAATTTACAGAATTATTGTGGGGAAGTTCTAAAAACGACATAGATACCTCGGTAGCTAGTTTATTGAAAAAATGATAACATATGTAACTTTATTTTTAAATAACTTCAAAAATAGAATCATATTATAAGTAATAGTGAAATATGTGTTATCACCGCATTGCATGTGATAATTCGAAAAGCAACGAATTAAATAATTGAAAATTTTCCTAAAGATAAAAGAAAAGCAACTAATTGGGTTTTTTTTTTCCAAAGCAATTAATTGTCTTTTTTAATCCGGAATTTCGATTTTTATCTATATATTTACTATATTAAAACAAAAAGTAAGAATCATGGAGAATGATGTTTCTTTTTTATTTTTATTTTATTTTTTTTGAAAAGCAGTAATCAGGGAGAATCGTTTGTATTATATCCAAACTTAAATTTATTTCTCACACCCATGTAAATCATGATTTAAATTTAATGGCTTAGTAATACCTTATAATTTATTAAAGTTTATTTGATTAATAATGGTGTAATAAAACACTCCCACAGGCAGATACACGTAACCTAAATAATTGACACAAGTAGTAATAACTTTTAATTCTTGACATTTCCACCCTCGAGCATTTTAATGTTCTCGCATGTTATTTAAGTAATTAAGTATTGATGTCTTTAAAATCTATTAGCATTCCTACACACACCATGTACATATAATTTTATTAATATCTACAATATCACAACTTTTAAAAGGATATATTATAATTGAAACAATTAATTAATTCTGAGCGAAGAAAATTTAATAATAATCTAGAAATGGTCTTGTTATTTATGTACGTAATATTATGATCCCAATCAACGAATTGACGACGGCTTCAAAAACATGGATTTGTGGTTTATGCGCCAAGAAAGTTAATAGGAGATTCAACTATCCTAGTGCATTATACAAACGTGCCAAATAATATAAGGAGGATGAGAATTTGAATATCGAACTTCAAAATAAGAAGTAGATGTTATTTACGATTGAACAACGTTCATGTTGGCTGCAGTAGTGCATAATAAAATATGAATCAATGCATGAAAGTAAAGGAGAATGGACTGTTATGATCCGTTTGGTACCTTTCCTATTTTTTATTTTTTGTGTTTTTTTATTTCGTATTTCTTGTTTTTTTATTTTTTATTTTTTCAATCCAGAAAAATATAATTATGTTTGATAACTATTTATTGGTTTTTAATAAAAAAACGAAAACATATGGGCAACTATCTTTTTTCTCTAAAATTTTATATTAAAAGAAGTAGCAGTTTTATACGAAACTTAATTTTTTCAAATTAAACATAAATTGTTTGTATCTTAGATTTATTCTTTTTATATTTATTATAAATTTTTTTATTATATATATATATATATGTGAAAATATGATTTAAAAATTACATAATTAAATTAATTATTTTTCAAAGGAGAAACCCCACCAGCGACAAATTAGAGAAAACTAGTTTTAACAAAGCACTAAAGTAACACATTATACATTTTAATTATTACACTGTAATTAATCAAGTGGCTGTAAATTAATTGATTGAGTTGGATCCCTAACTAAGTTGCCAAAAAATAATTTAAAAAGTAAGAGCATGTATTGAATAAATAGATGGTAAATAATTGAGTTTTCTTTTTGTTTCCTTTTTCCTTTTTGTTTTTTGGACAATCACAAATAATTGAGTTGCCATATTCATTTTTTAAAAAATACACGAGCTTACCACCGATAATTTTGAGTTTTTAATATGTTCTCAATAATCTTTCAATAAGTATTACAACATATAATAAATAATACGTCAAATTATTGATGGCGTGAATTATTATTTCTCATGTTAATTATTTTGACTATTTATATCATTCTTAACTTAAAAGAAAAAAAACCGACCATAATTTTTTATCATGCCTTGTTAGGGAAAGAATAAACTTTGATTCATACTTTATTTATTAAATTATGCGATATTGTTGGATAAAAAATTAACAATTCAAAACTTTCTTGAGTTTCATCGTTCATGAGAAATTACACCGAAGTTCTGATTCTACTGCATGTAAAATGTAAATATCCCTAAATCCTTCTCTAGAGGCGATGAAGTGCGGGCTCGGCCTAGTGGGAATTATGGGCCTCAATCAAGCGGGCTTGAGCCCACTTGAAAATAGAAAACGGGCTTTATACATACTTTGTGGGCCTGGGCCCACAAAGTATGAGGGAAAGAAGAAGTAAAGTAGCCTCCAGAACCAAAAAGGCTATAATTGTTCGAATTCCAAAGTGAAGGTAGCAAGAAAGCTCAAGACGGGGCGTGAAAAAGGCGCGACGCGAATAGCGCTATAAAAGACAGAGAATGGCCTTCACTCTCTGCAGCAGAGTCTCGGCTCCACTGCTATCCTCCTCTGCCCTACGACGTCGTTTGCCCCTTGTTGGCGCGTTCTGCGTACTGAGCTTCGGAATTTCCCATATCTTCATCTCCAGAACGGGTTCCGCTCTGTCTCTGCCTTTTGCCCCTCTCTTGAGGTACTTCTTTTCGCTTCCTTGCTTTCTTTTTCTGATTCATTTCTGCTGGGATTGATTCTTGCTGAGATTCTGCCTTAGTTACTAGTTAATTTGTTTAGGTTCTTTATTTGATCTGGAAAAATATGTCAGATCGAAGTTTGGTGGTCAAGGACCAGCTAGGAACGTACATTTTGTAAGAATGGAAGCGACTAGCGCCGCGGTGCCTAGCATTGTTGTTTATGTCACCGTCCCGAATAGGGAAGCAGGTTCTCTACTATCTCTCTGCTCTAAAAGTCCCGCGTTCTTGGTGGTTTTGAATTCATTGATTGGTATTTTGTACATTTGACCAACTACGATCTGATTACAATATATATTTTAGTTGCTATAGTTTTTTTTTTTTCTTTCCGGTTTCCAGTATCTTGTGTACGGCTTGGACTAGATTGTTTGTTCGTCATCCTAGTGATAAGCCTATCAGGATCTGGAAAACATATCTTGTGTGTGGTTTGAAATCGTTATGAGTGGTTATGCAAGTAGCCTCTTCACTGTTAGGCGTTTTTGGAGGAAACTTATATTGGCTACTTATGGAGTTTTGTGTTGATTCGGAGTTATAAATATATCTAGCGCATTGGTGTGCGATGAAAATATGCACATAATGACCGGACTCGATAAGCAAATGATGAATTATGATTCAACAAGTGCTGTAATGTTATTATATTGCATATATTGTTTTTGAACATGTATCATGTATTGGCTTCTTCTGGTGACGATGAATGTCTTGCAATAATTGTGGTGGTTGTTTTTATTTTCCACTCACTTGGATGATTAACGTTCTGAAATAGTAGGCCTTTGAGAAAGTTCAGAGTTATTTTTAAATGTGTATTGCTCCCACTTCAGAAAATATTACAAATTTGATGATTTCTTCAGAAACTTTTTTGGACTGTGAGATGCTCCATCTAACTCTAGTTGTGATGCTTAAAACATATTACTTATTGCAGTTCCATTTTTCCTTTTCTTTTTCTACTTTTATTTTCTTAACTCTTAAGTATGGTGGATTCTTGGAGCTTAAGGCCTTTTGTTTTCTTTTTTTTTTTGTTTAGTTATTTCCGTTCTCAACTTCTTTCTTTCCCTTTTAATTTTGTTGGGACAGAACTAGTCCAATGTTTCAAATTCCGATTTCATTGCATTTCGTTGTGTTTCCTGCTATATCCACATTTCTAAAAAAAAAATTATAACGAAATGAAATATGTAACCCTGTAATGTAAGTGTCTAGCAAGTGTTGGATCAAATGTCTAATGCCCAAACTAAACTGTAATGTGTTTCATAAGATTGAGAGTGGTTAGGCTATGGGTGGAGAGAGGGGGAGAAAAGAAAAGTAACTAATTTTTCAATACCATG
The DNA here is from genome assembly GCF_013281855.1 of Momordica charantia. Lineage (NCBI taxonomy): Eukaryota > Viridiplantae > Streptophyta > Magnoliopsida > Cucurbitales > Cucurbitaceae > Momordica > Momordica charantia. The sequence goes on from NW_028275166.1 coordinate 1,755,094, forward strand.
GAGTTTACTTCTTTTTAATAGATTTTATATTTCTTATCTTATTCACCCATTATTTCTTCAGGTAAGAAATTGGCTGAAAGCATTGTCAAAGAAAAGCTTGCTGCTTGTGTTAACATAGTACCTGGTATGTACATTTTCTCCACCTCATACTGATTTTCTCGTAAGCCTACAATTTTAAATTTCCATTTAAGTAATATATCAATGTCTCTGGAACATGTGGCAGAATGGATTGCTCCTAGTTTTTGAGAAGATATTATATATACAATATTTATAAGCTATATTTGCAGAACATTTTGATGTTCTCCTTTAAGTTCTCTATCCATATCGATGAAATTGCTTCTGACCATTTAAAATTGAAGCTTCCTGGATCTTCCCTTCCCTGTTATCTAAGTGTGCTGTTTTTCAAGGAAGGAAACTTGTTAGAAATAGTTTATTTGGTCATGTATGAAAGAACAATTACTTGTTTCTTTTGATCAATTAACTCATGAACTGGCTTCTATAAATTTCCAAAACTCTGTTTTAATTTTTAATCGTTTCAATTTCTTACCATTGTATTCCTTTTCTTTTCACCTTCTTTTCGTTCCATTGTAACTGTTAATCTGAATATGCATTCTCAGACTTCTGATATATGAATACTTTATAAATGCAGGTATAGAATCTGTCTACCAGTGGAAGGGAGAGGTGTGGTTCTCATTTTCGCGAATCAATATTTAGTCATAAATATATGATTGCTTGTTTGTCTTTATCAAAAAATAACTTCAATTGTAGGCTTTTCTATTTCTGGTTGACAGATCCAGACAGACCCTGAAGAACTTCTGATTATTAAGACCAGGCAATCACTTCTGGGATCCCTGACAGATCATGTTAAGGCAAATCACCCTTACGAGTAAGCCTAGCATTCCTTCTTTGTCTTTGTTTCTGTTTTTTTGTTTTTCATTTTCAACATTGGGGGGAAAATGGTGTGGAAGGGCAAATAGACTTGTAAATTGTGAACTGTTTAACTTATAAGCTAGACATTTAGTGTCTATTTTATAGTAGTTTTTGTTTTGTTTCTAAAAATCATATTGATTTACAAATATTTTTCTTTGTTTATTAATCTACTTTCAAGAATGTTTTTCAAATCTTAGCCAGAATATATTAAACTAGTAAAAAATAGTTTTAAACTTTTTGTTTTTGATTTTTGAAATATGGTTAAATTTGTTTATAGTATTTTTAAACAGTTGAAAACTAATTAAACAAATGAGTGGCATAAGTAGCAAGAAACCAGAAAAATAAGATCATAATCAAATGGAATCTTAGTTTCTCGTGGAACTCGTTATGGTGTTATCACACTTTCCAGAGAGTATAGGGGAATCAGGGAGTTGTTTTAAAATTCATATTTTGTCCCCTCTAAGGATTTACCTCCGTTTTTAATACAGGGTGCCTGAAGTTATTGCTTTGCGTATAACTGGTGGCAGCCTCGAGTACCTAGATTGGATCAAAAGCAGCACGAAGGACTGACTTTCTCCTCAATAAGAAGTATAACAAGTTTATTCGAGTATATCAAGTATTGTCCGTTGAATTTGGTATCTGAGCCCCCCTCCCCATCCTCATGTGCAAGTGTCTCAATAAACTGGTTTGCCATCTTATGAATTGGAATACATGTTTGTCTTGTAAATTGTAAATAAGAATCAAAATGAAATTTCCAGATTGCTTTCTTTTGTCCTTGAATCTCAATACATTGGGTTTGTCAATTACTCATACCCTGACCTTACAGCAAATATGCGTTGGCAAAATGCATGGGGAAAAACTGCAGAAGGACTTGGTTCGAGGTCAGAAATCTCAACCCACAACTTCATATTTCATAATGATTTTTGGAAAATGGTTGTTGGTGGAATCCTTTCAAATATCGTCCTGCAAATAACTCCACTAGGCCTAGAATGTTATGTGAAAATTTGAGATGAAACGTATGAAAATGTTTCACATGTGGGTATCTTCTTTATGAGTTTTCAATTGGCATCGTCATCTCAGAATCCATTGAAAGCTTGTACGATAGCCATAGGCAACGTCGTGGATAGTGTGATTATACCAAATATGGTAGAGATCAAATGATGTTCCAGGTCTCAAACTTTGTATCGCCTTTTTCTCTTTATTTTAAATCCATATTCGGTCCACATTATGGCTGAAATTTTGCAAAGTCATACCCAGAGGTTAGTTTTATGGAAGATTTGTTTAACTCTGACAAGTGACCTAACGCCGGTAGTGCAAGTTTATTCAAAAACAGCGGGAAATATTAGAAACAAAAGAAAAATTATATGGATGGCCACGAGTTTCGTAGACAGACATTTTGGGAGTTGGGACAGAAACTCCATGATATTTGATAGCTTTCTTCCATGGTTTTCAGGAATCTCTTAAAACCCATAGAATTTTTCCTTTGTCAACGAGGGAGCATAGATTACTTTCTATCACAACTCCTGTTTTTTTCCCTTTTCTTTCCATCTGATTTGTGTCCATCCTATGGGGATGTCCGTGAAGGGGAAAGATCTAATATTTCATTGATAAATTAGTAACTCTATGACCGTCAGTAACTAATTAGGTTTCATCAGTTAACTAATTCCCATCAGAGTATTGGTTTTGAAGTAATAATATCAGGGTTATGAATGATTAATTAATCAGTTCGTCCGTAAAGATTCTCATAAAGAATTTCCATGTCATGCTAAGCTTAGATACTGACACATTCCATTGGTAACATTTTGTTCTTAGGAAATAAGGTTGCTCAGTTATAATTCATTTTTTCTTTTATTGTGATCTCTACTTAACAGAAAAATTTTATCCAAATCTTAAATCAAAAACTAATTCAAAAACCGAACCTTCTTTTGAAGTGAATTATAGGCTAAAAAATTTAATAGCATTTAAACTTGTTATTAAGAAAATTCATGTTATCATATCCGTTGGTTAATATTTTAAATTGTCTCAATTGCAGACGTCTCACAGTCACAGTCACGGTAACTTTAAATTAAACTGAACTTAACCAACAACGTCAAGAAGGGAAAATAAAAACTAAGATGCAACAGGAGTTCGTTTTTGACTACTCAAGTTACAACTAGCCACCACTACGTAGTAGCGAATCTTGCACTTCACGCCTATTTGGCGACCAAGTAAAGATATCGACAAAACAGACCAAAAAGTTTCCAAAAATGGTTTTGGTTTATTTGAAGTTAAAGAAAACCAAGCCTGATAACCCCATTGAAACCAGCCCCATCTTTAATCTTCCCCAAACTCTCGACAAAATCTCACTTATAATAACGCAACTACTTCTTAGCTTCCCAGAAACAGGACATTTGTTCTGTGAGAAGGATTGGCTTTTCTGCTCAACAAGTCAGAACAGTAATTAAGTCTAAGGCCGTCGACATGCCGCCTCTGGGTGTGCAACTATACGTCACAGAACGTCAGGTACGTACGTCCCTCCCTCTCCTTTTCTCTATATTTCTTCTCCCCTTTATGTCAAAACGGAGAAATGTGCAGGTGGTGATGGATAATGGCATAGTTCAAGTCACGTTTTCAAACCCAGATGGCATAGTGATCGGAATCCGATACAATGGAGTCGACAACTTGCTCGAAATTCTCAACGACGAATATAACAGAGGGTATATTGTTGTGAACATCTCGTCCCATTACAGTAATTCTTCCATGCATAAATACGCTGCTTCACAATAATATTATTGTGCATGCAGGTATTGGGACCTCGTGTGGAGCCCATCCGCCTCCACAACTGGATCGTTCGATGTGTATGTATTCTGTTCTCTTTTCCAAGTAGGCTCTCTTACAGATTTCTGGCTCATAAGTTTTGAGTAGAGTTTTTTTTTTTTTTTTTTTTGTGCTTGCAGGATAAAGGCTACGAGTTTTGAGGTTATAGTGGAAAATGAAGACCAAGTGGAGCTCTCCTTTACACGAAAATGGGATCTGTCTCTCGAGGGAAAGCTTGTGCCTTTAGAGATTGATAAAAGGTTAGATTGTTTCGAATCTTGCTTTGGCAAGAAAGTTAAATTCCAGACCTTTTTCTTATGAATGGATTTGTAGCTATGTGTAGGTTTGTAATGCTTCGGGGTTCGTCAGGGTTCTACTCTTATGCTATTTACCAACACTTGAAAGAATGGCCTGGTTTCAACCTTGGTGAAACCAGACTCGCCTTCAAACTCAGAAAAGACAAGTAACACCCAAATTCTCTACATTATTTCATTGAATGTTTGTTTTAGCTTAAATAGTACCTAATTTTTTTTGGATAATTCTTAATCTTATTCTTAATTTTTTTGGATAATTCTTATGTTTTTGTATATAATAATAATAAAAGAATAGTTTGACTTTTTTTTTTCTTTTGAGGGATAAACTTAATTGGGCATTTTTAATATATTAAACATAAAAATAAGCATTTTAAAAGATTTAAAGACAAAATTGAGAATTAAAAGGGGGACTACTTTGGTATATTTGACCTTTAATTTATAGCATTTGTTTGTAATTTGAAAATTTGAACAATGCATATGGATAATTGTCGTAGGTTCCACTATATGGCCATGGCAGACAACAGACAGAGATCCATGCCGCTGCCAGATGACCGGTCTCCGCCAAGAGGCCGAGCCCTGGCCTATCCGGAGGCTGTCCTGCTCGTCGACCCCGTCGAACCTGAGCTCCAGGGAGAGGTCCATTATTGAATCTCTTTAATCTAAATTCCTCCAATTTCGTATTACAATAAGTTGAAAAAAACCATAATCATGGAAATGCAAATGTTCTGATTTCTTTTCGATCGTCATGCATTGGTGTGGTACTGTGTAAAGGTGGATGACAAGTATCAATATTCATGTGACAACAAAGATAGCAGCGTCCATGGATGGATATCCACTGACCCGCCGGTCGGGTTCTGGCTAATCACCCCCAGCAACGAGTTCCGGTCCGGCGGACCCGTTAAGCAGAACCTGACTTCTCACGTCGGCCCAACCACCCTTGCTGTAAGTGATTCTTCATTCATTCTGCCTTCGTTCATGGGGTTGTTCAATGTTTGAGGGCATCAGAAGCCAGAGTCTTGACTCAAAACGACGTATCGAATGATCAGGTTTTTATTAGCGCCCATTACACGGGAGAGGATCTGGTCCCTAAAATCGGAGCGGGCGAGGCGTGGAAGAAAGTTTTTGGTCCTGTGTTCATCTATCTCAACTCAACTTACGATTCCAGCGACGCAATTCAGCTCTGGGAAGATGCCAAAGCACAGGTTTCTTCCTTTTTCTTCACTATTCATTTTCATTGGAAGATAGTTAATAACTACTCTACACTTCAGCTCTGGACTAAACACACACAACTCTAAAAGTTATTACTTAAAAATTTAATCTAGTTCTAAAATTTCACAACTTATTCAATCGAAGACTGAGACTTCTTGTTCCGTATGAAAAGGAGACGATCGAAGTCCAAAGTTGGCCCTACAGCTTCCCTGCTTCGGATGATTTTCCAAAGTCAAACCAGCGTGGTAATATCGGTGGTAGACTCTTAGTCAAGGATAGGTACACAATTGCCAATGGACATTGGAAAATCTTAATAGGTTTTAGTATTTAGTCCATAAATTAATTAATTAGTCGAATGAGGAGATTGACATGATTTAGGTACGTCAGCGAAGACTTCATACCAGCAAACGGTGCGTTTGTTGGCTTAGCGCCACCAGGAGACGTAGGATCGTGGCAAAGAGAGAGTAAGGTAAACTTATTTACTTTTCCTTATTTAATTTCCTTTTCTAAAAAGGGAATATTATTGGCTGATCATTTGAATATTATTAGGGCTACCAATTTTGGAGTAGAGCAGATGAAAGTGGATACTTTTCTATCAACGGCGTAAGAACTGGCGACTACAATCTTTATGCATGGGTCCCCGGTTTCATTGGAGATTATCGAAATGATTCTCTCATCAACATTTCAGAAGGTTCTAATTTTCTTCCTGTGGTTCACATTTATATATACTTTTTTGCAAGTCATGTAGCTTTGGACGTAAAATTGGTTAGAACAATTACTGGTTTAGGAATGCGAACGAATTAATCTATTAGATTTATAACAAATTAGAGATTTGGAACCAAATAAAATCTATCTAAACCAAATCGATCAATCATTTTTGAATTTATATGTTGTGAAATTGAATCGATTGAAATTTACTGGTAGGGTAGATGAACCAATTCAATTCTATCGATTTTATCTGTTTTTTCAATTTGAACTTGCAATTCTAAGTTAAAATTTTGTGTGTGCAAGAGTATAGGTAGTGAGATAGACGTGGGTGACATAATATACGAAGCTCCGAGAGAAGGGGCTACAATGTGGGAAATAGGAATCCCCGATCGCTCAGCAGCAGAGTTCTATGTTCCAGATCCAAATCCTGGCTACGTCAATAAGCTCTATCTTAACCATCCTGATAAGTAAATATAAATCTACGAGCTCATCCCTCATTATTCTAATTAATCCCTTCATTTAATCAATTCGATTTATTCTTAAGTTGACAATTAATTTGGCAGGTTTCGGCAGTATGGTCTGTGGGAAAGATACACAGAATTGTACCCCGACGCAGACTTGGTATATACAATTGGCGTTAGTGATTACACTAAGGATTGGTTCTTCGCACAGGTCACCAGGTGTTTGTTTATCTTTAGTCTTAGTTTTTCTCTTCATCAATTCAATATTTAGATCTTAGGATTGGTTCTGAATTCTGATTTCTCTTCAAAAATACTATAAATTTTATTAATGTTCTAGTTTTTGCTGATCATGATCCGTAGGAAGACAGAAAACGGAACATTCAAGGGGACAACGTGGCAAGTGAAGTTCAAGCTGGACAATGTGGACAGAAAAGGAACTTACAAGCTTCGGATCGCTTTGGCTTCCGCTTCTCTGGCGGAATTGCAGGTATACAGATCAAATACAACCTTAATTATTTTCTTTTTTCCTTTCTAGTTTCTGGGGTGGCGTGCAAAACCAGTCCACTGTGATGTTTTTGAAGGTTGCCGTAAATGACCCAAAATCAAAGCCAGCGTTCTCGAGTGGGCTGATCGGAAGGGACAATTCGATCGCCAGACACGGAATTCACGGCCTGCATTGGCTCTACAACGTGGATATTCCGGCCAATCGCCTCGTCGCCGGCGACAACGTCATCTTTTTCACGCAACCAAGGAGCACCAGCCCTTTCCAAGCTATTATGTACGATTATATTCGTCTGGAATCTCCTCCACCTCCCTCCTCCGCCCATGCTTTGAATTAATATATATATTTTTAATCTGTTTTTAAATAATAATTTTTAGATGCGTTCCAATTTCAAATGAAATTATGTCGACTTGTTTTTTATAAAACGTATAATATGGTGCCAGTTTTTTTTTGTTGGAAGGTCGCAGTGTTTTCATCGGTTTTTTTGTTTCAAAAAGGTGGGGTGCAATTCAAAATCTTTTATTTTAGGTACATTATACATAAATAAACATATGAAGCTCTATCCAAAATTATATGTGCGCATTTAAAATATTTGTAACACAGAAAGTGCGTTAGCGTCGACATGACCATCAAACACTATCAAATACCAGTACGAGTTTTGATAGAACTTTGGTATCTTGCTGACTTATCCAGTAGTGTTTATATTTTTTTCCCTTCTAATTTAGAGTTTCACCCCTGAGGCTTTTAACCCAATCAATCTGATAGCTACACGATGAAAATTAAACTCAATAATTATTTAAAAAAACGTTAACGATAATAAAGGAATTCGTTAACGATATCATTAAACGTCGTGACTTCATTCTTGCTTCGAAAATATCAATAACAAACAAATTACTGTCGGAGTGATTTGTTAATTAATTAAGTTGGTTCTTGGTGTTCTCGGCTGCCTCAGTAGCTTGAACCTGCATTTTGGCAGTCTTTAAATCTGCTTTTGCCGCTTCCTCTTCGGTCTTAGCTGTCATCTTCTTTCCCTGCAGCCAACCAAATTAAAACGTCGTTGTTCTTAAATCTAATTCCTCTCCTGCAGAGAGATAGAGAGAGAGATAATTAATTTAATTAATTAATTACTCACCCAGCCGACGAAAAAAGCTTTGACATATCGGAGTGTCTCCTGAGAAGATGCATAAAAGGACATGCACCCACTCTTTATGCGATCCATCGCCGATGACTCTCTTCTTCCTTGTTTCTGGCCGGAAAACGTCCCTGCTGCGACGGCTGCGACGGCGTCGGCGTTGAAACTCTGATTTCGTCTGTGGTCTTTGACGAACACGTACGTTCACATTGAAAGAGCCCTCCGTTGTGGATTTATTTGGAAGGCGTTGGGCGTTTGGGGCTAAGCCAACGCATCTCCTAATTTTGTCCACGTGGTAGTTCTGCAACCTGTCCACGTGGCGGCAATAAAACACCCCACACGGAACAACAAACAAGCATGCGTGGTGGCGTACGTTTAGTACCCAACCAGATATCCTTCTGCTCACCATCGTATTGACAATTTTATTGGTTCTACGTTCTCGTTCTTTTATGCTTGTAGTTGTCAATTTTGTAACAATAATTTATTTTCAAGCACTTTTTAAATTTATACTATCACCATTCATTGATATTTTAGATATTTATCCCTTATCATTTTAGTAAACAATACTTAATTAGTATTTTAATTCGACGATAACTGACATATATTTTAATGAGGTTGTGAGTTCGATCCCTCATTTTCACGTATTGTACTAAGAAGAAAAATGTTATTGATAAACAATTATATTATTTGAGTACAATATGTTGAGGAATAGATTCAAACTCACAATTTCTTAGTTTGAGGTATATACCAAAGCTATGCTCGCTTTTGACAATAACAAATATCCCTTTAAAATTAGAAATCTACAAATATAAATAATTATAAACCTACACACTTGTCAAATATTGATTCTAAAAATAACTCGATAAATTCTGTAATACCATTCGTCTTTGATTAACCACCACAGGGAGACTGGTTGGTTTAGGCCCATTGCTATTGGGCTTTATATTCTGCTGATAAATTTTCTGGACCGGCCCAGCCCAATAACAAGACTGGTTGTCAACCCATGTATTTATGGTTGACTAGGTATTGCTTTAGACTTTAGAGGTCTGCAAATTTTACAGAAACTTTCCACTGGATTACCATCGTGACTCGTATGCATGGTTTTCGATATTAAATAAGTGCTGTTATTCAAACGCGTGGTTATTAAAATAATAAACTTTTAAGAAATTATAGTAATACCGACATTTTAAAAAAAGTTTTATGAATACTTTTTACAAGTGTAACGTCAAAAATAAATAAATAATAAATTTAACGTCATAGATCTATTTTTCATTATACTAAACGTGAATATGAAGGATTGAACATCTGACTTCTAGAAGACGAACAGGACTACTTACCTGCTTCATGTTGACATGTTTATTAATTTTAAACTATGTTGTGGTTAATACTTATAGAGTGACGCTCCCAACTAAAAAGTAATTTATTTTACTAAAAAAAATAATTATTTTCCCACACTATATTTCCACTCTCTTACAATAATACACGATATCTATGCAAGTAAATAATATGATGTCAACAACAGGTTGTAAATTACTAATTTATAGTATAATTTGAGTGGATATGACACACATTATCATATATTGGTGGTTAAATCTTCACCTCGAGAATACATCCATCACATATTTATACACATATATACATATATAAAAACAATGCATATAATAAACATACATTGGTTGCTATTATTTAAGTAAATAAACGATATTGCAAATAAGTTAATCAATAATTTGCCATGCACAAAAGATTGCTATATTTACCGATATTTTTTCCCAAAAGTTTCCAAGCTTGCAATCACTTTTTATAAATTATAAAATAAATGATATAATAGTAAATATTTGTCTTTTTATGCCGTTCTAACCTAAACAAAGTTAATGAATAATCCCATTATAACGAAACAATATATGATTTTATTTATTTATTTATATGACAAGATTATTATTTTTACGGAAAATTATTAATTTTTAATCTGCTTGCAAATTTTTTTTAAGAAAAATAAGCGTACAGTAGCATAGTAAAACTATTAATTTATAATAAATATTATATATACCCTTTAAAATCCCATATTTAACATGTTAAAGTATGCGATCTTGATTTCATACTATCTTTCGTAAAAAAATCCATTTATATATTTGTGCATTACAAATGAGAAATGAAAACGCATCATGATTGGAAAACTAAGTACTGGTTTGGTAATATTTTTTTTTCTTTTTTTTTTGTTTATGTTTCTTAATTTTTAATAAATAAAAAATGAATTGTACGACTCCAATGTTTATAAATCCAAGTATGATACATAATATTTTTATTTAGGTTTGGAACAAATTGAAAATGAAAAGAAACTAATAAACTTGTTTGGGTTGTTTCTATGATTTATAAACAAGTATGAGAATGTTTAAAAAAAAAAGGAACAAAAACAAACATAGATAATTGCAAACTCCTTAGATTTTAAAAAAGTTTAAAACAATACCAACCTTAATTAATTATAAATTGTTGAAAGTATAACAAGATAAACAATCTACAACACAATAAAAGAAAATAGTGACTTGTAAATATAGCAAGCAAACTAATAGTTAATCGTAAATGTAATAACTATTTTTATGATTTGTAAATATAGCGAAAAAAAAGGGCCAACTCTAACGAACAAAAGAAAAAGTCGATTATATCCTTACACCAATATACCTAATATAAAATATATCACAAACTTATGTATTTAATACGAAGTATATCACATAGACAAAATTGAAATAACAAGAGAAAGGAAAAAAAGAGGAAAAAAGAAAAAGAAAGTAGTGTGTAGGAAACGAGAAATCCCAGACGGGGGGGGGGGGGGGGGGGGGGGGGGGGGTCGAAGAAAGGACTTGGTGTCAGCTATCACTATATATACCAACTTTTCTTCTTTTCCAAGGGTTCACTATTTAGAACTATAGAAATTTATACGCAACAACACAGCGACTCGCGAACCCCACCCGCTCTCTCTCTTCTCCCCTCTCCCCATCGTTTCGTGGTTTCCACCTCTCTCTATCTCTCTCTCTCTCTCGCTCTCGCTCTCAAACCCATCGATTTGCCTGTTGCTGTTCAACTCTCACCAATTATCGGATGTGCGCGCCTCCGCTCCCATTCCATCTTCTCCCTCAGGTTGCCCCTCCTTCTCTCTCTCGCTTTCTCTGTAACTCACTCAGTTCATCTCTTTATTTTCTATCCAATGCAATTATTTTGATTCGAGTGTCTAGGGTTTTTGATGCTCCTGCTGCGCTGTTTGATTCTATCATTTATTGCTGTTTCTTCATTCGTAATTTTCTCTGTCTTTTGTTCAGTAGTTGAAAGTCGAGAAGTCGAGGTGAGATGACTGCGCAAAGATCAAGCTTGCCGTCGAGGCTGCGGCAACTTCTTTCCGGCGAGGGCTCCTTCGGTCCCTCTATTAAACTCGACTCCGAGCCTGTTAGTTTTCATTTTCTTATCTTTATTTTTCTTCTTGATGAGTATTTACATGCATTCCGAGTTCTTTGCCGCTTTCTGACGGATATTATCAGACCATTGCACTTATTCGTATGCACAACTAGCGATTAGCGTAGTTTGATTGTCGTGTTTTGATTTGGATGACTCGATTTTTTGGGAAAGGGCGTCAGTGGGAATTTTAGGCGACTACAACGTCCTGGAGTTGATTCCGTCTTTTACCCGAGTATTCTTTTAGTTATGAGTTGTTCAGTTGACGATGACTAGCAATAAAAAAAAAAAGCTGGCCATCACTGGATTTTGATTGAGGGACTATTTATGTTTATGATGTACTAATGTGGATATTTATGTTATGCCGCTGTATTTCACACTTTTCAGCATGGTGTCGTCTAAGTTGATCGAAAAAATATCAATCACTTCACATCTCTAGTTAATGTTTCCACTTCATAAGTTGTGTCACATACTGTGTTTACATGTATATGATGTATACTATATGATTTTAAGCAGCTATTTATCGTCTTTTATGTACTTTTGTTTATCAATTGATAAAGTGACACTTATAATCATGGTAGAGGCCATTAGCCTGTTTCCTACAAGGTAACAAATGATTGAGCAATTTTTCAAGGATGGAGCATCGACAATTTATCTTTAGAGGCCACTGTCTAAATATGACTTTTATGCTCTTGATATTTTGAATGCCCAAAAAATTCGTTAAGAAGTTGCTTATGGTTGGAATGTAAAAATGAATTGTCTATGAGACTTTTTTTAAGATGAATTTTCATGAATTTTTTTTATGATTTCGTTAGCCGGGAATTTTCATGAATTTTTTTATCCGGTATTTTATTACTAGTTACCGCTTGTTATTTTTTCATTACTTGCATAGCAATATTAAAGTCAATGGATAATTACGACAAAGAACAATAGATGAAAAAAATTCGTCCACCACAAGGAAAAAAATAAACATTACTCATCACTAAGGAAAATATGGCTCTAAGAAGTGGGAATTTGTGCACGAGTTGAGCTCACTTCTTTACATGGGAACACAACCTCCTACTGCTCAAGAAAGATATATATGAAGCATAGAATGCTTGATATATATGAAGCTTAGAGAGCTTGGGTGCCTTTTCTTTCAAGCATATATTTCTTCCGTACAACCAAACACAAGAATTTGTATAAGCCTGATATTACTACTGTGGAAGTAAAGGTACCCTAAAAAGGTTGAGTTCCTTTTCATTTGGTTTTTTTGGCAAAGGTGTCGGGAATTTGGAAAATATTATCCAAAAGAGATTTCTGAATTGCTTTTTTTAATCAACTGGTGCATGCATGTTTGTGTGTGCTGTTGTAAAAGTGATGTTGAAGACCATAATCACATTTTCCTTAGGCGTGCAATTGCTATAGGCTATCGAAATTTTGAGGATTGAGCTGGTGTATGACATTAATATGCAAATGTTGCCTAGGCGCCTCAAGGTGAGGCTTGTTCCTCTTCTAGAAGCGGTTTACACCTCCATGAAACACATTGGGGCTTCAAGTTTTATGCCTTGCAAAATTAATAGAAGAATAAAATAATTTCGTCATATTCTTCAAAATTGTAAAAGCCCACTAGGCATTTTATGCCAATATACTTGCAGTATTTAATTTGACCCGTTACTAACTATACCATAGAGGTTTGAAAAGAACGTCGATGATAAAAATTAAAGATTGTGTATGATCATACAAGTGATAACATTTGATGCCATTATTTTCAGTAATTCTTTTAAAAGCTGTACCTATTGATTTAAAGAAAACTAAAAGCCGATGTAGAAAGCAGCTCTTTGGAAAATCAAATTGATTTGTTGTAAAATCGAATAAAATCGATTAAATACTAATCATACAACTGACTCAAACTGACCAAAATGAAAAGATGGAAATATTTAGGTCAAACTTTTAGTTGGTTGGGTTGGTTGGTTCTTCAAGCATGTTAATAGACCTCTACATTCATGATTAGCATTTAGTGCTCTATCTCTGTATCTCTCCTTTTTTTTTGTTGGTGACACAATTTAAGACTATTTGTTGCTTGCAGCCTCCCAAAATCAAAGATTTTATTGACAAGGTGATCCAGTGTCCATTGCATGATATAGCAATACCTCTTTCTGGTTTTCGATGGGAATACAATAAGGTGGTAAAACATAGATCTTTTGTAACTTGAAGTTTTTATATACCTTGAATGATTTTCAAATATCCAATATAAAACTTGTTTCCTCGGATTTCAGGGGAATTATCATCATTGGAGGCCTCTATTTCTGCATTTTGATACATATTTCAAGACATATTTATCTTGTAGGAATGACCTTATCTTGTCTGATAAAATTTTAGAAGATGATAGTCCATTTCCCAAACATGCGATTCTACAGATTCTGCGTGTCATGCAGATAGTATTAGAGAATTGCCATAATAAGGGGTCCCTCGATGGATTAGAGGTATGTTATGCTGATGATGTTGGACTCACTGTTTTTTTTACATATTGATCGATTGTAAAAACATTTATGTTGCCTCTTTATCTTAGCAGTGTGATTTAATTTACCTTAATTTTGCTATAATTCATTAATTTCTTTATACTTCTGTTCTTCTTTATTCTTCCCACAGCATTTCAAGCTCCTACTTGCATCGACGGATCCTGAAATTCTTATAGCTGCATTAGAAACTCTTTCTGCTCTTGTCAAAATAAATCCCTCAAAACTTCATGGAAGGGGGAAGTTGATTGGTTGTGGTTCTGTAAATAGCTATCTCCTGTCTCTCGCACAGGGATGGGGAAGCAAGGAGGAGGGTTTGGGTTTATATTCATGTGTTGTTGCAAATGAGAGAACCCAAGAGGAGGGATTTTGTTTATTTCCGGCTGATGTAGAAAATGATATTGATAGTGCTCAGTACCGGATAGGTTCTAGCCTATATTTTGAGTTGCATTGCTGTGGTGCCAAAAATACTGAGGAAAGCAGTTCGAGTTCAAGCTCCTCTAATTCCAAAGTTATACACATACCCGATTTACATTTAAAGAAGGAAGATGATTTGATGGTGTTGAAACAATGCATTGAGCTGTATAATGTACCTCCTGAGCTTAGATTCTCCCTTCTGACCAGAATCAGATATGCTCGTGCTTTTCGATCTTCGAAAATATGCAGGCTGTATAGTAGAATATGCCTTCTTGCCTTCATTGTACTTGTTCAGTCTGGTGACTCCCATGATGAGCTTGTTGCCTTCTTTGCCAATGAACCAGAGTATACAAATGAGTTGATTAGAATTGTGCGGTCAGAGGAAACTGTTTCGGGAGCTATTAGGACACTTGCAATGCTTGCTCTGGGAGCTCAGTTAGCTGCATATTCATCATCTCATGAGCGGAGGATTTTAAGTGGATCTAGTATCAGTTTTGCTGGGGGGAACCGTATGATACTCTTGAATGTGCTTCAGAAGGCAGTTTTATCACTGAAAAATTCCAACGATCCATCATCTCTTGCCTTTGTGGAAGCACTCCTTCAGTTCTATTTGCTCCACGTGGTTTCCTCCTCAGCTTCAGGAAACAACATCAGGGGATCAGGTATGGTTCCCACTTTCCTGCCTCTCTTGGAGGATTCAGACCCTTCGCATTTGCATCTTGTTTGTTTTGCTGTGAAAACGTTGCAAAAGCTCATGGATTTCAGCAGCTCTGCTGTATCACTTTTTAAGGAGTTAGGGGGAGTTGAAGTTCTGGTTGAAAGGCTGCAGACAGAAGTACAGAGAGTAATTGGCGTGAGTGGAACTAATATGGATTCAATGATTATTGGTGAGAGCTCCAGTTGTAACGACGACCAGTTGTATAACCAAAAAAGGCTGATTAAGGTTTCACTGAAAGCACTGGGGGTTGCTACATATGTCCCATCAAATTCTACAAACTCCTTACCTGCCATACTGTCACAGATATTTGGAAATATAGATAAATTTGGTGGTGATATTTACTGCTCAGCCGTGACTCTAATGAGTGAAATCATCCATAAAGATCCCACTTGTTATCCTTCATTGCATGAAATGGGTCTTCCAGATGCATTTTTAGCTTCAGTGGCTGCTGGAATACTGCCTTCTTCAAAAGCAGTTACTTGTGTTCCTAATGGGATTGGTGCAATTTGTCTCAATGCTAGAGGATTGGAAGCAGTGAAAGAAACTTCCGCATTGAGGTTCCTTGTTGACATTTTTACCAAAGAGAAATATGTTTTGGCAATGAATGAAGCGATTGTTCCTCTGGCAAATGCAGTGGAAGAGCTTTTGCGCCATGTTTCATCTCTGCGAAGCACTGGAGTTGATATTATTCTTGAAGTAATTGAAAAAATCGCTTCCCTTGGGGAAAATGACCCTATTGTCTCATCCGGAAAGCTTAATGGGAATGCTGCAATGGAAACAGATTCTGATGACAAAGAAAATAACAGCAATTGCGCTCTCGTTACAGAAGAAGGTCAATTCATCCAATTGTGCATTTTTCATCTGATGGTACTGGTTCACAGGACAATGGAGAATTCTGAAACATGTAGGATATTTGTGGAGAATTCTGGAATTGAGGCTTTATTGAAGCTGCTATTACGACCTAGCATTGCTCAGTCATCAAATGGAACTATTGCTTTACATAGTACAATGGTGTTCAAGGGTTTTACCCAGCATCACTCGGCTCCCTTGGCACGGGCATTCTGCTCCTCCCTTAGAGATCATCTGAAGAAAGCATTGACTGGATTTGGCTTGGTTTCTGGGTCCTTTTTGCTGGATCCGAGGACAACTCCAGATGAAAAAATATTCACTTCACTTTTTCTTGTTGAGTTTCTTCTGTTTCTTGCCGACTCTAAAGACAATCGATGGGTGACAGCGTTGCTCACTGAATTTGGAAATGAGAGCAAGGATGTACTAGAAGATATTGGACGTGTACATCGTGAAATTTTGTGGCAGATTGCACTCCTTGAGGATGTAAAACCTGAGTCGGAAGATGATGGTACTCGTTCTATTACTGAGTCACAAAACTCTGAAGTCCATACAAATGAAATTGAAGAGCAAAGGTTCAATTCTTTCAGGCAGTTTCTTGATCCCTTACTAAGGAGGAGGACATCTGGATGGAGCATTGAATCTCAGTTTTTTGACCTTATTAACTTGTATCGGGACCTTGGCCGTGCCCCTAGTTCTCTTCAAAGAATGGGTTCTGATGGTTCACCACTCCTGCAGTTTGGAGCTGGTAATCAAGGACCACGTTCTGGGTCTTCTGACACGACTGGGGCTTCTAATGGGAAAGAATATTCCAAACAGAGAACATGTTATGCTTCTTGTTGCGACTTGGTGAGATCCCTTTCTTTTCATACTACCCATTTGATTCAAGAGTTAGGGAAGGTGATGCTCCTTCCTTCTCGTCGCCGCGATGATGTGGTAAATGTATCATCTTCCTCAAAAGCAGTGGCTTCCACTTTGTCCTCCCTTGTTTCAGATCACATGAATTTTGGGGGTCGTGTCAATGCTTCTGGTTCTGAGGGTTCAATATCAACTAAGTGCCGTTACTATGGGAAAGTTATTGATTTTGTTGATGGCATATTACTGGATAGACCAGATTCCTGTAATCCTGTTTTGTTAAATTGCTTATATGGGCATGGAGTTGTAAAATTAGTTCTGACCACTTTTGACGCGACAAGCCAGTTGCTTTTCACGCTAAATAGGGCCCCTGCTTCTCCTATGGAAACCGATGATGCAAATTTAAAGCAGGATGAGAAGGCAGATAATGATCATTCATGGATTCAAGGCCCCTTAGCTAGCTATGGAAGACTCATGGATCACCTGGTTACCTCACCATTTATATTATCTTCATTCACTAAGCATTTGCTTGCACAACCTCTGACCAGTGGAGATGTTCCCTTTCCTCGTGATGCGGAGACTTTTGTGAAGGTCCTTCAGTCCATGGTGTTGAAGGCAGTCCTCCCTGTTTGGACCCATCCCCAGTTTATTGAATGCAGTTGTGAGTTCATTACTACTGTTATATCTATTATGAGGCACATATATTCTGGGGTTGAAGTTAAAAATGTCAGTAGCAATTCCAGTGCTCGTATTACTGGCCCTCCTCCTAATGAAACAGCAATTTCGACAATTGTTGAGATGGGTTTTTCAAGGAGCAGGGCAGAAGAGGCACTGAGACAAGTTGGATCTAACAGTGTAGAGTTGGCTATGGAGTGGTTGTTCTCACATCCAGAGGATGTCCAAGAGGATGATGAACTTGCTCGTGCACTTGCCCTATCGTTAGGAAGCTCTGAATTAGAAATGAAGGAACCTGTTTCAAGTGAGGTTTCAAAGCAGATAGAAGAGGCAGTTCATCTCCCTTGCACTGAGGAGTTGTTGTCTACGTGCATAAAGCTTTTGCGAGCAAAAGAAACACTAGCATTTCCAGTTAGAGACCTGCTTGTGATGATTTGTTCCCAGAATGATGGTCAAAATCGGTCCAATGTGATCTCTTTTCTAATTGACAGTGTGAAGGGTTGTGATACAATTGCTGATAGTGGAAATAGTATCACACTATCTGCTCTTTTTCATGTTATTGCCTTAATCCTTAATGATGATACTGTGGCACGAGAAACTGTCTATAAGAATGGTTTGGTTGCAGTTGCCTCAAATCTACTTTCACAATGGGACTCTGGATTGGCTGATGACGTTAAAGTTGAGGTTCCCAAGTGGGTAACAGCTGCATTTCTTGCCATTGATCGGCTTTTGCAGGAGGAGAAGAAACTCAATCCCGAAATTGCAGATCAGCTGAAGAGGGATAATGTTGGTGGTGACAGTTTGACCATTGACGAAGATAAACAAAATAAGTTGCAGTCTGCATTGGTATTTTCCCCAAAGTATATTGATGTAGGTAATCAGAAAAAACTTATTGAAATTGCTTGTAGCTGTATCAAGAAAAGGCTTCCATGTGAAACAATGCATGCTGTTCTGCAGTTATGCTCTAGTCTCACCAGATCTCATTCTGTTGCTGTTAGTTTCCTTGATGCAGGGGGTTTAACCTCTCTGCTCTCTTTGCCAACTTCTAGCCTCTTTCCTGGTTTCGACAGTATTGCGTCTACTATTATACGTCACATTCTTGAAGATCCCCAAACTCTTCAGCAGGCAATGGAATCGGAAATCAGGCACACCCTTATCACTGCTATGAACAGACATCCAAATGGGAGGGTCACGCCCAGAAACTTTCTGTTAGGTTTAAATTCTGTTATTACCAGGGATCCTATGATATTTATGCGGGCTGCTCAATCTGTCTGCCAAATTGAGATGGTTGGTGAGAGGCCTTACATTGTCTTGTTGAAAGATCGTGAGAAGGAAAAAGGCAAAGAGAAAGACAGAGAGAAGGAAAAATCAATGGAGAAAGAGAAATCACAGAATCATGATGTGAAAGTTGCTTTGGGTAATGTGAATCCAGTCGTTGTGGGAAATGTGCACGGCAAGCTTCATGATTCTAATTCAAAAAGTAGTCGTGTTCATAAAAAATCCTCTCAGAATTTCATAAACGTGATTGAACTTCTTTTGGAGTCTGTATATACATTTATACCTCCAATGAAAGATGATGTTACCATGGAGTTGTCCTGCAATGCTCGAGCATCGTCTGATATGGACATTGATGTTGCTGCAGTTAAGGGAAAAGGAAAAGCTGTTGCTTCTTTGTCTGAAGATAATGATGCAAGTAGCCAGGAGGCTTCTGCATCATTGGCGAAAGTGGTGTTTATCTTGAAATTGTTGACAGAGATCTTGTTAATGTATGGCTCCTCGGTTCATGTGCTGCTTCGGAAGGATACTGAAGTTTGTTGTTCCAAACCTGTTCATCAAAGGGGCTCAAGTGTCGTTTGCATCGGTGGAATATTTCACCACATCCTTCATGAATTTATCCCATTATCTCGAAATTCTAAGAAGGAAAAGAAAGTTGATGGTGACTGGAAGCATAAATTAGCAACCAGGGGGAGTCAGTTTTTGGTTGCATCCTGTGTTCGTTCTAGTGAGGCAAGGAGAAGGATTTTTATGGAGATTGGTTCTATTCTGAATCAATTTATCGATTCATGTAATGGTTTTAGGCCACCAAGCAGTGACCTTCAAGCTTTTGTTGACCTGGTAAATGATATGTTAGCAGCCCGTACACCTACTGGCTCATACATCACCACAGAAGCTTCTGCGACTTTTATTGACGCTGGTCTTGTCAGGTCTTTCACTCAAATTCTTAAAGTGATGGATCTGGACCATACAGACTCTCCTAAAGTTGTTACAGGTCTTGTTAAAGCCCTGGAACTGGTAACCAAGGAGCATGTTCAATTTGCAGATTCTAATACTGGAAAGGGCAATAGTTCATCAAAAACTCCTGATCACAATCAACCTGGAGTTCAGAATATTGGTGAGACACCCAGGTCACTGGAAATAGCATCACAGTCCAATCATGAGTCAATGCCAGCTGATCAGATTGAACCATATAATATTAACCAAAACTATGGTGGTTCTGAGGCTGTTACAGATGATATGGAGCACGACCAAGATCTTGATGGGGTTTTCGGTCCCAATGCAGAGGATGAGTATATGCATGAAACGCCTGAGGATGCAGGGGGTCTTGAAAATGGCATTGATACAGTGGATATTCGAATTGAAATTCAACCTCATGTACCAGAAAATTTAGATGAAGATGACGATGAAGAGATGTCTGGGGATGATGGTGATGAAGTAGATGATGATGATGATGAGGATGAGGAGGAGGAGGAGCAGAATGATCTGGAGGAGGATGACGTCCACCATCTTCCACATCCAGATACAGATCATGATGATCACGAAATGGATGATGATGAATTTGATGAGGTACTGGAAGAAGATGATGAGGAAGATGAGGATGATGAAGATGGAGTTATATTAAGACTGGAAGAAGGTATTAATGGAATAAATGTTTTTGACCATGTCGAGGTATTTGGGAGAGATACTTCTCAAAATGAAACTCTCCATGTGATGCCAGTTGAAATATTTGGCTCTAGACGTCAAGGGCGCACAACTTCCATTTATAATCTTTTGGGAAGAACAGGAGATAATGTTGCACCCTCACGGCATCCTCTTCTAGGGGGTCCTGCATTGCATCAAGCTCCTTTTAGACCTTCGGGTAACTTTTTCCTGTAATTTCTTACCTTTTTTGCTGACTGTTTATATTTTATATTATGTAATTATTCTCCATAACCATTTGCTTAATTTGTTTCAGAGAATAATCGTGATATGGTTATTTCAGAACGGAGCTTGGAAAACAATTCGTCAGGGTTGGATAATGTTTTCAGGTCTTTGAGGAGTGGACGCCATGGACACCGTCTGAACTTGTGGGCCAATGATAACCAACACAGTGGTGGCTCTAGCAATGGTGTAATACCCCAGGGCCTTGAGGAGTTGCTTGTCTCCCAGTTAAGGAGACCAACTCCTGAGAAGCCGTCTGAACACAGTGTAACAATAGAGCCTGAAAGCAAAGATGGCATTGGACAAATACAAACATTAGAACCCAGTGGAAGGTCTGAAACTATCGTTGAGAACAGTGAGCAGCAGGAGAGAGATAATCTACCTCCACCTGTGGCACTTAATAGTTCTGATGGCACCGACAGTAGACCTGCTGTAAGTGAATCTCTTCAAGAAACACAGGTGAATCAACAATCACAACCTGTTGAAATGCAGTTTGAACATAGTGATGCAGCTGTGAGGGATGTCGAAGCTGTAAGTCAAGAAAGTGGTGGAAGTGGTGCAACTTTAGGGGAGAGTCTTCGGAGTCTGGATGTAGAGATTGGAAGTGCAGACGGCCATGATGATGGTGGAGATAGGCAAGGTTCTGCAGACAGAATGTCATTGGGTGATTCACAAGTTGCTCGCATGAGAAGGTCCAATGTTTCTTTCAGTAATTCTGCCCCTCTAAGTGGGAGAGATGCCTCTCTACATATTGTAACTGAAGTTTCAGAAAACTCAAGTCGAGAGGCAGATGAGGAGGGTCCCGTTGGGGAACAGCAAACTAACAGTGACATAGGTTCGGGGGCAATAGATCCTGCATTCTTAGATGCTCTTCCTGAGGAATTGCGTGCTGAAGTTCTTTCAACCCAACAGGGTCAAGCAGTGCAGCCACCAAGCAATGAATCACAATCACAAAATTCTGGAGATATTGATCCAGAGTTCCTCGCAGCACTGCCTCCAGATATTCGAGCAGAAGTTCTAGCACAGCAGCAAGCACAGAGGCTGCATCAGTCCCAGGAACTGGAGGGCCAGCCTGTTGAGATGGACACTGTGTCAATAATTGCTACGTTCCCTTCTGATCTTCGAGAAGAGGTAATATGTTTCGTTGTTGTAAGACATGACCTTGCAGTATTTGTTTGTTAGCTGACGTAAGATATGAACTGCAGGTTTTGTTAACTTCATCTGATGCTATTCTTGCTAATCTCACGCCTGCACTTGTTGCTGAGGCAAACATGTTACGCGAAAGATTTGCACATCGTTATCACAACCGTACTCTCTTTGGCATGTATCCTAGAAACCGCAGAGGTGAAAGTTCCAGAAGAGTTGAAGGTATTTCTTCTGGTCTAGACAGAACTGGTGGAAGCATTTCCTCTCGCAGATCTCTTGGAGCTAGGCTCATTGAAGCTGATGGAGCTCCTTTAGTTGATACAGATGCTTTGCATGCCATGATACGATTGCTTCGTGTGGTGCAGGTATCACATCCTTTTGGAATGTTCCTGTTTCGCTTTTTAATTTTGCTATCATTTTTTAATGGATTCCATTTTTCAGCCTTTGTACAAAGGTCAACTGCAGAGGCTACTTTTAAATTTGTGCGCACATAACGAAACCAGGACATCATTGGTGAAAATTCTTATGGACATGTTGCTATTTGATAGAAGAAAGCCTGCTAGCCAGTCAAATTCTACCGAGCTTTCCTATCGCCTTTATGCTTGCCAACGTAATGTCATTTATTCACGTCCTCAATTTTTCGATGGTGAGGATTTTCTTTCGGTTGCTGTTGTTTTCTGTCTGATTTATTCCTTCTTAGCTATCAAATTTATTACTTCTTTTTGACGGGCCATTTGTGTGTTGGAATTAATTTATTTAAACCAATGCATGTCAGTTAGCATTTTGATTCCAATTCTTCTTGTCTTGCAAATATTGTAAACAATACAGTTGCAGAAGTTTTCTAGTTCATCATCAAATGAATCTTTATGTTTGGTTTTTCCTCCATTATCTATTTTTTCTTGGGGGCTGTCACCTTAATGGTAATATCTATGTATTTTGGCTTTACTTTATAGGTGCCCCTCCTTTGGTGTCAAGACGTGTTCTTGAAACTCTGACCTATTTGGCCCGAAATCATCCGTATGTAGCTAAGATATTACTTCAGTTCAAGTTTTTTGGACCCACCTTACGGGAATCAGAGAATGTCTATCAGAATTGTGGTAAAGCTGTGATGGCAGTTGAACCTAACGAAACCGACTGTAGGCAACAGTCCGAAGGTTTCTTATCGATTGCGTTGCTTCTAAGCCTTCTAAGTCAACCTCTGTATTTGAGAAGTATAGCTCACCTTGAGCAGGTAGTGCATTATATTGAACTGCATGTTTTCTTCTTTTATTGGTAATATTTGGCATGTTCAGGAGTTAAAATTATTTTTCTAACCTCTATGTATTCTTTCCTCAGCTGCTGAATTTATTGGAAGTGATCGTTGATAATGCTGAAAGCAAATCACATTTATCTGAACAATCTGTGCCTTCTGCTGCTGAACAACCAGCTGCTCCTGAAGTTTCCTCATCTGATGCTGAAGTGAATGCAGAACCTGGTGGTGTATCCTCTGGGGTTGGGACATCATCTAAAATTGGTGCATACTCGAAAATAACGGCTTCCGCTGCTGATAGTGAATTTGGTAGCCACAGTATTCTAGTCAACCTTCCAGAAGCAGAATTACGACTTTTGTGCTCACTCTTAGCACGAGAAGGGTGAGTTGGCTTGAATTGACAGTTGTGACTCTCCACAGAAATGTTTCTTTAGACATGATTGTAGTTATTTTCCGCCATTAGTTTATCTTATTTTCCTTCCTCCCGTCTGTTATTAACATTGTGCACATACCTTCCTATAAAAAAACATTGTTTTCGTACCTTAATGTGTAATCAACCTAGAGTCCTGCTTGCCTTCATATGAAAATTTTATTTTGTTCAATTCTTTTACATTTGAAATGAAGATAGATTGCTCTGTGCTTTATGCAACAAAACTCATGTGCTGGGTCCTATGTCTTTTGTGTTATTTAGGTTATCAGACAATACTTATGCTCTCGTGGCAGAGGTGATGAAGAAGTTGGTGGCCATTGCTCCAATTCATTGTCGCCTGTTCATTACTGAGCTATCAGAATCTGTCCAAAAATTGACAAGATCTGCTATGGATGAGTTGCACATGTTTGGAGAAGCCGTGAAAGCTCTCCTCAGCACATCATCTTCTGATGGAGCCGCAATATTAAGAGTTCTTCAGGCATTAAGCTCTCTTGTTGCATCACTGGTTGAAAAAGGAAAAGATTCTTCAATTCTTCCTGAAAAAGAGCATGCTTCTGCTCTTACTTTGGTTTGGGATATCAATGCTGCTTTGGAGCCCTTGTGGCTTGAGCTGAGCACCTGCATTAGCAAAATTGAGAGCTATTCAGATTCTTCACCCGATATGTTGGCTTCATTTCGAACTCCTACATCTAAGCCCGCTGGTGTAACACCCCCACTTCCTGCTGGCAGTCAGAATATATTACCATATATTGAATCTTTTTTTGTGGTGTGTGAGAAGTTGCATCCTGCACAGCCTGGTTCCGATCAAGAGTTGAATATTACTACAGTTTCTGAGGTTGAGGATGCTGGAGTTTCTGCTGCCCAGCAAAGAACTACAGTGCCAACTCAGAAAGTTGATGAAAAACATGTTGCTTTCATTAGGTTCTCAGAGAAGCACAGGAAGCTGCTGAATGCATTTATTCGGCAAAATCCTGGGCTTTTGGAGAAATCTTTCTCCCCTATGTTGAAGGTCCCTCGATTTATAGATTTTGATAATAAGCGAGCTCATTTTAGATCAAAAATAAAACATCAACATGACCACCATCATAGTCCTTTAAGGATTTCTGTTAGGAGGGCATACATTCTTGAAGATTCATATAATCAGTTGCGAATGAGATCAACACAAGATTTGAAAGGGAGGCTGACAGTTCACTTTCAAGGAGAGGAAGGTATTGATGCTGGTGGTCTTTCAAGGGAATGGTATCAGTTGTTGTCCAGAGTTATCTTTGACAAGGGAGCATTACTTTTCACGACTGTTGGCAATGATTCGACATTTCAGCCGAACCCCAATTCTGCCTACCAAACGGAGCATCTCTCATATTTCAAGTTTGTTGGGCGAGTGGTCAGTACACTTTTTTTGCATTTAACGGATTAGTTGAACAACTGTTACTTTGCACGTCTCATTGGTCTCTTTTATCAGGTTGGCAAAGCACTTTATGATGGACAACTCTTGGATGTCCATTTCACTCGATCGTTTTACAAGCATATCCTGGGAGTCAAAGTTACTTATCATGACATTGAAGCTATTGATCCCGATTACTATAAAAATCTGAAATGGATGCTTGAGGTACTGAATAAAGTATTAACTTATGGTTTTTAAGAATTCTGCCTTCTAATAATTGCACTTTTATGACGGTAATTTTTTTTAGGTATAAGTATTTAAATCATATGAATTGGTTTCTTTGTTGCTTGATATAAGTATTTAAATCAGAGAATTGGTTTCTTTGTTGCTTTCCAGAATGATATTAGTGATGTTTTGGACCTTACGTTTAGTGTTGATGCTGATGAGGAGAAGCTGATCCTCTATGAAAGGACAGAGGTAATAGTTCTCATTCTCAATGTATGACCTGATGTAAAACGTATGTTATACATCTTACTAAGATTTGACTATCTTGTTTCATCAGGTGACTGACTATGAACTGATTCCTGGTGGACGGAACATTAAAGTCACGGAGGAGAATAAGTACCAATATGTTGATCTTGTTGTTGAGCATCAGTTAACAACGGCTATTCGTCCTCAGATTAATGCCTTTCTGGAAGGTTTTCATGAATTAATTCCTAGGGAACTAATATCTATTTTTAATGACAAGGAGCTTGAATTGTTGATTTGTGGGCTTCCAGATATTGATCGTAAGTACATTGTTTATTCATCTTTCTACAAATAATTCTTTGTTCACATTGAGGTTACTTTCTGCCTATCTTTCTACAAATAATTCTTTGTTCACATTGAGGTTACTTTCTGCCTCTGAAGTTGAATGATAGCATTATAGCTTATGTTTCTATGTTAATATTTTTCAGTGGATGACATGCGAGCAAACACAGAGTATTCCGGATATAGTGCTGCATCTCCGGTCATACAATGGTTTTGGGAGGTTGTTCAAGCCTTCAGCAAAGAAGACAAGGCCCGTCTTTTGCAGTTTGTTACTGGCACCTCAAAGGTATACTGATTTTTCTTAAGCACTGAATGTAAATACTAAATATGATATTAAAGGAGACCCGAATGGCCATCAAAATCCTCTTTCCTCCCTCTATCTGTCGCAATAACCTTACGTTTTCACAAAGGCCCGTTCGATGCCAAAATCTGTTTCAACATTTTATTTGTGACTGTGGTCTGATCATTTTACTTTCCGCATTTTATTTGTGACTGATCTGAACATTCTCTCTTTAATATTTGTAGGTGCCTTTAGAAGGTTTCAGTGCTCTGCAAGGAATTTCAGGTTCACAGAAGTTTCAAATACACAAAGCATACGGCAGCCCAGATCACTTGCCTTCTGCTCATACATGGTAATAAATGGTGCTATTTATGATAATATGCCCTATTCTTTACCATCCATTAATTTTCTGGTTTAGAGATATTGAGTATTCACTCTTCTTTGCCTACAGTTTCAACCAGTTAGATTTACCCGAGTATCCGTCTAAACAACATCTGGAGGAAAGATTACTTCTTGCGATTCACGAGGCAAATGAAGGATTCGGCTTTGGTTAAAGATTGCCAGTTCAGTTGTGAAAAGAGGTATAAACAGTGTATAATATAATTGCATTTCAAAGTTATCGCTGGAAAGAGAATTAGGAGGTGATGGTGTTGGTGGCTTATGACTTGTTGAGTTGATATATTGTTTATAATTACTGTACAGTCGTAAATCACTAAAGAAATTGCTTCCGCAGTTGAAATTTTGTCTACCTGTTTTTCTTCCCCTTAGTTTTATACCTGTAGATTCTTAGTTGATTGATTAATATTTTGTTTTAGTGATTTGTCTATGCACGTTAACATGTTAACTGTATTACGGCAGCAAACTGGATTGTACAGTTCTTGCTCTTTTTAGTTCATTAGTTTGTTATTCGTTGATCCAATTCTCTTGCTTGATTGTTGGATGATACCTTTTTTTCTAATTATTATTATTTTTTGGTTGGCATAGGCTAATGGAGAGGGGCTGTATGAAGTATTCTGTAGAATTATAGCTGTTTAAAGTGTTTTATTGAAAACAGTGTTTTTAGAATAAAAAATTTAATGGAAAGAAATCACTTTTAGATGTTCTCTTTTTTAAGAATTAAGAAGTTGTTCGATTATGATTTAAACTTACATATCGCTAAAACGTGGCTCTTAAAAGAAATTTTGAAGATAAAGCCTCTTAGAATCGAACCGGCCCCTTGTGTAGAATTTGATTTTTTTTCCACCTAGATAACTAAGACATGGCCTTTAAATTATAAATTTTTTGTAAATTTTGAGATGACTATTTACTTAGAGGACTATCTCTTTCTTTTGCAGAGTTTTTAAATTGTTTCCAATTGAAGTTTTACCTTTTAGAACAAGAATTTGATGAGATTATGTTCTAGAATTCAGAAAATACCTTTTATTTCATAATTTGGCTTTTGTGAATCTTGATTCCAATGCCTGCAGAATATTAGTTTTACAGGATTCCTCTCGAAGTAAATTTTCAAATTAAAAAATAAGGAAAAAAATTGTCAATTTGTTACATGGGAATGGGAGTTCGGGATATGAATTTTTATCCAGAATTCTTTCCAAGTAATATTTTGTTCATCATACACGGAAAAGAGTACTCCTATTGGATATTTGGAATCTTGAGAACCTTTGGGAAATTGAGATTTTTGTCCTTTCTCTTAATTCATTTGGATTTTGACCCATTTCTAAAATTTCTTATTCTTTCTTTTTCTCTTTTTTTTTTTTGACAGGCTAAAATCTCTTATTCATGATCCCTCACTTTTAATTTTTTACTTATTTTCGTTTTGACTTATTTTCATTTTTTGATTTTGTAAAATTATCAAAATATCTTCATTATTAAAAAAAAAACAAATTTATTTCCAATCTTTATCCTTCCAACAATCTTTTCACAAATTTCTTCCATTTGAATATGATATAGAAAAAGTCTCAACTTTTTAATTTAAATAATCAGTTACAAATTTTAATAATCTAATTTTTAAATTTGAAAAATCAATTCATATTAAATAGTTAATTGTTTAATATGGAAAATTTAAAGTCAAGAGTTCATAAATCTTGGGTCAATATTACATTAAATGTTCAAGATTTAATTATCCTATTGAACGATTTATGAGGGTTTTCTTTATTTATTGAAGGATTCTGTTTTTGGTAATTGATTCTTAAATTAACTTAAGAACCTTTTGGTAATTTTAAAGACAAAAGAATTTGGAATCTTGAGAAATTGAGATTTTTGTCCCTTAATCTTGAGAACTTGACATGAAATTTATAATGTTGGATGAGTGCATGAGTATTGATTCAAGGAAAAATCTTTATCACTGTAGGAATCTACAACTTCTCTTGTTCATAACTTGGCATCTTATTAAATAATTTATTATTTTATTTCATGGATCTCACATCATTATTAAAGGTTAATGAGTGCATGACTATTGATTCAAGGAAAAATCTTTATCACTATAGGAATCTACAACTTCTTTTGTTCATAACTTGGCATCTTATTAAATAATTTATTATTTTATTTCATGGATCTCACATCATTATTAAAGGTTAATATTGGAAATTAGTATGAAACTAAATATTATATATCTACTAGAAATTTTCCCTCAATTCAAATATTTGAGAGATTTTTTTTTTAAATGGAAGACCACTTATGGACAAAGAAGAGGTAGAGATATTTGAGAGATTTTTTTTAATAGAAATTTTACCTACTGTCTTGTTCACACTACAATTATTTATTTATAAATATTATTTAATACCAGAGGATTTCATCTTATTTTCAAAATTATGCTAACACTATAACTACTGTAGTATAGGAAGGGCGGGGTTCGATTTTCTTTATTATTTAAAATTAATTTATGCACAAGAACCTTCGAGAATAGTCTTTTCGCGTTGGTCTCATCAGCTTGCTTTGTTGCTTCCGGGGCAAGGAAAAAATAGAACCACGTGGCTGTATCGGATAAGTCTGTTACGCGATTTTTAGAGCAAGAAATTATTTAACGTTTTTTAAAAATGGAATCGCAAAGCCCAAATGCCCAATTAACTTGGCCCATATATAAGCGGTAAGAAACCCTCCAAAAAACCAGTTAACCCTAAACGCGGATCTACCTTCTTCCCATTTTGCTTCCTCTGCACCATCGTTCCTCCTTATCGTCCTTAACCATGCCTCGTCGGAGCTCCGGGGGTCCGTATTCCGTTGATTCGTCCTTCATATTATTATTCTCCTACGCTATTTGTCATTTCTATGTTCGGACAATTTTTTCCGGACGTGTTTGGTTGCCGTTTTTTTCCCTTTCTTTCTCTACGATATTTGTTGTCTGGCGGTGATTATTGTATGGAGAGTCTGGTCGGATTTCTGGTTGAGAGAAATTTATGTTTTTAAGGATGGATATGTTTTGACAACAAGACTTTCGGCGATTTGTGAAACTAGGGTTCGAAGCTCATGCACGCTTTAAGTTTTGAAAATTGATATGATATCGATGAATATTTTGAGGTATTTTTTGTTAAATCTCTCAGACGCATGTGCTATGTTGTGGACCTTTATTTGTTGTTGCAGGAAGATCTGCTTCCCGTCCTGCTCCTCGCGCTCCACTCCGCAATCCTCCGCAGCCAGGTAAAACACCACGATTTTATGTGATTTTTATTATCTGTATTCTAAGATCTCTTTTGGGTGAGCCATGTTGAATTTGTTCGGTAGCCATGGGAGAAACTGTATTTTCGTAATCTGGTTAGCGATTTTAGTCCTCTGTATTTCCTTTAATTTTTGGTAGCTCACCTGGGTTCCTTGGAGATGGGCCTTCACCCCTTGGGACCTTCTGGTGATAAGAACTTGGATATTTGGATACCTTCCAAAGGTTGGATTTAAGTAAAAATTAAAAGATGCCATCGTGGGTTACCTAGTGGTCAATAAGGGCTAATGAGCTAATGTAAATAGTTAAAGTTGTGAATGTAGTAGGGTGGGTGAGTTTGTTGTGAGAATAATCCTGCTATTACTATCCCTAACTAAAAAAGTGTCATCAGATACGAAATTCCGAATGCCGACTAAATCATCAACATTACTTGTCACTATCACTATGATTAGGAATGTTTTTATTCATATTATTTATAATATGATTAGCAATGTTTTTATTGATATTATTTTTGATACCATTAGGAAATTTTTTATTGATATTAGTTTTAATACCATTAGGAAATTTTTTATTGATATTATTTTTAATTGGTTCTTCAGTTTCACTGTTATTTTCAATAGGACCAAGATTATTGATTGATTTGGAGGTGTGCGTAAGCTTAATGGATATAGAAATGAAAAAAACTACATGCCCTTGAGTGAGAATTTAGTAACTTAAAACTCTGAAAGTAGTGGGTGCAGGAGCAAAATGCAAGGTGGGACTCCTCTGCACTTCAATTATATGTAGAAAGTGGTCGCGATTGGTTCCACCTCCCACACTTATTCTAATTGATTAGTTCCCTTTTGGAAGGTTTAAGAATATGAACAGTGTTTCCACAGTTATTCATATGAATTCCTGGTTATGGTTGTATTGCTGAAATATTTTGAAAGTAATACTCCTAATTTGAATGTGAATGAATATGCTGTTCTTTTGCTCGTTAAGTTGAAAGTTTCATGATGTTTTTTGCAATTTATTCTTAACAATATTGTTTTTTGGACCTAAAATTGACTGGACTTCTGCAGTTAGTTCTGCTCCTCCACCAGCACCTGTACAAGGTGGTGGAGGTGGGTCTATGCTCGGAGGACTCGGCGCCACTATTGCTCAAGGTGAGTTTAGAAGCACTTGCATCTTCTTTAACAACCGTAAATGATTTTAGTTTTATCATAACCATTGTATTTTTAATTTTTTTTATTTCTTTGCTGATGTGCAGGTATGGCCTTTGGTACTGGAAGTGCGGTGGCTCACAGGGCTGTTGATGCTGTAATGGGTCCTCGGGTCATTCAGCATGAATCTGTTGATTCATCAGCTGCCCCTTCTTCAGTGCCTACTGCAGCAAGCAATGTTGGAGGTTCTGAAGTTTGTAATGGTCAATCAAAGGCCTTGCAAGATGTAGGTTTCGTGTTCTCTATGTTATTAATAACACAACTATGTCTAGTATTCATTCCCTTTTATTTTCTTGGATAGATTGTCAGTTGATCATGGTCAAGCCATTTTTAGGCGTTATTTTCATACTAAAGCGGTACTTTTTTCCCCTTCTGCAGTGCCTGAATCACTATGGAAGTGACATTGGCAAGTGCCAGTTCTACATGGATATGTTGCAGGAATGTCGCAGAAGCTCGGGTCCTGGTTTGGGTGCTTAAAGGAATTAATTTTTAGAACAATCCATATTATTTTCTCACTCTGCTCCTGTTGGATGACCGCAGTGAGCGGTGTCAAGACTATTGTGTGTTTTGTCATGGTTTTCACTTTACATGCACTTTTATACCTTTATTTTAATAAAAGGTGTTTAATGATGAAACGCTTCATCATTTGGACTTTTTAGTTTGGTTTTTATGTGCTCTCGAGTGTTTTTTTTTTTAATTTAAGGAAATTACAATTGCTTTATGTGTGTATGTTTATAAATAGGATAGTAAGAGGATGTATGAGAAGATGTATATATGTGGAGAAAGTTTATGAGAGTTTGTAGAAAGAAATTAGCGAGTGAAATTGGATGTGGTGAGAACGTACGGAGAGATTAACAATAAAGATGGGATGAAAATGGGGTGTGCAAACAGATGGTAAAAGTACGAAGGATGAAATTAATAGGAAAATTTGTCTTGACGAGAGTGTAATTAGGATGCATTTGATATGAAGTTCCCATCATTGGTAAAAAAAAAAGTTAAAAGTGTTTTTATTTTGATTATTTTATCCATTTAAATATACTTTTTGCTAGAACTCTTGGTCATGTGTAGTAGTGATTTTTGCATGGGCACATTTAGGAGTAATTTTGGCTACTTTTACTTCTAAAATTACTTTCCCTCATGGTTAAGAGTGTTATGGTTAAGAGTGTTTGGAATTAATTGTAGAATGAGTAATTAAAAAAAAAGAAAAGATTTTAAGTGTAATTGATTAAGTATCACTTAAGTGATACTTTAAAAATCAATTTCTGATTTTGACGATTGTAAAATAGCACACCCTAAATCACTTTTATTTTAAAATAGATATATTTGATAATAATTCTTAATATTTCTATCAGTGATTTTTGTTTTTTGAAATGGTTATTGTTTTAAATTTTAGATTTGTCTTTCTATTTCACTTTAAAACTTTGATAAAATTTGTTTTCTATTTCTTTCTAAAAATTTTGTTTTTCTAATTTTATTTATTTTTAATTTTGTTTGTTCTCACTCTCTCATTTTATTTCTTTCTAAAATTTGTAGTCTCGTTTCTAAGTTTATTTATTTTTCTAAAATTTTTGTCTCTCTCTACTCTGCCTCTAAAATTGTTAAGGTGTTTATTTAGTTGTATATATCATTTTTTAATCATAATTACTTAATAAATGATGTTAAATAATTTTATTCTAAAGTTACTTTTGAAACTAAATGCTAATTATTCTAAATCATTTTTAATTATATATGAAAATCACTTGAAAAAGTGTTCAGATTAATACGATTCAACTTGGAACCATTTTGAATGAATTCGATAATGATGGAGCATAATAATTGATGTGTATTCAAATTATAGAGGGTAGTGAATGTTGACGATACAAATAAGTACTTATTTTTACAATTCAAAAGTGAACTTATTGATACAATCGTAAAATTATAATTTGATACGATAATCACAGCACTATCATAAATGAGTGAAATACTAATGAAAAACAATTTTTACAAGACAAACTATCTTATGCCTACGAGTGAAGCGGTCACATTATAAAATAATGGATCTACAATTAATGCTACTTAAATATTAGAATCCTATAAATGTCTTGGGACTAAATGTTAGGAGATAGGCTCATACACAAAAAAAAAACAAAAAAACAAAAATACAAGTATAAATTATCACGTTTTTCATTTGAAGAAATATATATTTTTATTTTGACAAAAAAGTGACGTTAAATATTTCACATGTATTATTATTCTTTATAAATAAAATGAATTTTGTTAAATGATTTTCATATCAAGTTTAAAATTCAACTAGTCAAGACATTATTATTTCTAAAAAAATCACAAATTCAAGTAAGTATAACAAATGAAATTAAAATTCGAACTCGTCACCTCAAGAGATAAGTAACAATTATGATATCATACGTCCATACCATATTAAATTTTTAGAACGCTACAGTTACTTTACAACAATATATAACACGAGATGGCTTAAACTTTGAACGGGGTGGAGTCGCTGCGGAGTTATAAATATTTTATTCTAAATAGACGCTTCCATTCGACAATATCTGATGTAAGCAACGACCGGGCGACGTTCGCTGTTTGCTGAACAACTCTCGTCCATGGGATCTCCGTTTACCTCGTCGCTTAATTCAATTTCTTTCCACTTCCATACGCATCCTTCTTTCCTTCGCCCCGTCGATGCACCGAAATTCGGTTCTGTTTTCTTGATGCCTTCGCCACAGGAGAAATTGGGTCATTTCAAGGAATCATCGATATCATTTTCAACACGAAATTTCAGAATCAGGAGCAGAAGTGGCAAGACTCGATTCAGCTCCCCGAGGAATTCTAATTCCTCACCCCATGCCTCCAATGGCGACTCAGATCCTCCCGCTAAAGCGAAGCTTTTAGTAGTAAGCTCTATAATAATCGTATCACTAGCTGTTGCAAACCGCGTGCTGTACAAGCTTGCCCTTGTCCCCTTGAAGCAATATCCATTCTTCTTAGCTCAGTTGACTACCTTTGGGCAAGTTATTCATGCTCTGCCTTGTTATTTGTTTAATTTTTTTTTCAACTTTTAGCATGCGTGATGCATCTACTTCTTTAAGCAAATTTAGTTTATGGAATGTGTATTTATGCATTGTACTGAAGAACGTTTGGAATTTTTGTCCTATAATACGGGGGAGCAGCTATGTTATAGTATATTTTAGTATATTATATCTGCGGCATCGGGCAAACATTGTGACTGACGAAATGATATCGCTTCCAAAATCACGACTCTTGGCCGTAGGTTTGCTTGAAGCGCTTGGAATTGCGACAGGGATGACTGCTGCAGGTATCACAATTATACAGTACTTCAGGTTTTTCCTTTGGGCTGAAATTTCCATTTTTTGCGGCTGAGTGAACTATTTTTATGTCTTTGCACGTTCTTTTGTATGGTAACTTGTAACTGGTTACGATTCTTGGGTATGCCCCTAGCTTTTCTATTCCCCCACCAGATTAGGATAGAAGCACTGATTCCTTTTGATATGATGAATGAGCTGAGAAAAATTAAGAAATTAAGCTGGTTCGTAGGAGAAAAAAGATGCAACAATTCAAGTTTTAAACTTTCTTTTAATGATAGAATTCATACTAAATGCTATGCATCATCTACAGCTTCGCTTCCCGGCCCAGCAATACCTATACTTAGTCAGGTATTCTCTTTTTACCGTTCTAACTCCTAAAGTTCTTAATTAGAAGAAAATAAAAGGTATTTTCAATTGTATTCACTTGCTGCATTGGTCTCGATGCTTTTATTGTACTTTATAATACGTGCTTAGAGTTACTTACTTGAATTTGATGACTGTAATTTCAACCCTCCTCGTCCTATCGAGTTTATGAACCTCATCTCCAATGGCTCTCTCATTTCCTCAGGCTTCTTTCGACCTTCTTGTAACAATATGTTTCCCTTTTTTGCAGACGTTTTTAGTTTGGCAGCTCATATTTTCTGCCATTTTGCTAGGCAGAAGGTACTCATCGAATGAAATTGCTGGGTGTGTTACAATAACTGCTGGTGTACTGGTGGCTGTTGGAAGGTATCATTTTTTTATATATAATATACATGTCAGCATTTTGGTTATCAGTTTTTAACCGGCTAGAGTGCCTTCCAAATTCTCAGTATGAGAAATTGGACCCTTTATTCACTTGTTCACTTTAAGTAATTTAATATTTGGATGCGTTATCAGATAAGCTGATTAACGCTGCCAAATTTTGGTTATCTTAAAGGCCGGTTCTTGATAATTCAAAATATCTCCTACATATTACTTCCTGTTTTCTTTTGGCTGATTGGGTACAAGAATCACACAGCCATTAAAATTGGGTCATTGCCTTTTATTAATTACCAAATGAGTGTGTTTCCTTGTGGGTAAAGATTTAATTATTTATATTATTTTTAAGAAATAATTTCATAGATAAATGCAATGTATAAACATGAGGTAAGCCCTATGTAAACAGAGTTACAAGAAAACTTCCCAGTTCGCACAAATAATAGAGAGGAGTTCATTACAAAAGAAATATAAGCAAAAAGTCCAAGATGTAGACAAAAAGCAGTAAGCTCCCAAATTTCTGCTCTATGCCTTTCTATCCCTTTAAAATATCTAATGTTCCTTTCGTCCTGGATATTACACAGCAAAGTGCAACTACCACTAAACTGAAGCACTCTTGCTTCTTTTTTTAATTAATAGAAGGCAATGATGAATTGTTTACCGTTCTGCATAGCGCCAACTGAAGCTTGAATCTTCAAAGAAAAGAAGGGAATGCGAGAGGAGTAACAAAAGTGCAAGTTAGAGAAAGATGAACAGCATCCAAAAGATTATGCTTACAAGTTAGGAAGACAGCACCAGCTCGAGCTCCAATGCCATTCCTTTTTTCTGGACTTCATTATTAGTGTTGATACCATTTAATCACAAAGACAAAATGAAAACATTGGACTTCTTCAGGATTTCACCTTTCATAAGGCTTACAAATGGAGGAATCCACCCAACCCCAATGAAATGTTGAAAAAGGACTTCATCAAGAACAGACAAGAGGCATCCACCTCCTAAATTCGGGAGTAGGGCAAGAGAGATTTAGAAGTTACGTAAATGATAATTTAAAGAAGTGCACCTTTTGAACTCTCTACCATTTAAGAATCTTCTAAAATTCAGCACCCATCACTCTCTGAGGGTTCCAAACTTCCCTAATCAATTTATTCTTACTTTCTAAAAGGTCAAATAGTCTAGGAAATCTGGATGCTAAAGGAAAATTCTCTTTCCATTCTTATGTCTTCCCCAAACTTAGTTTCAGAATCATCATTCACTTATCCTCTGCTTGAACCCTTTTTTTTTTTTTTTTTGTGTGTGTGTAATTCCCTGGATGTTTTGTATTTTTATTACTCTCCATGAAAATTTGCTTCTTATATGAAAAAGTACTCTGCAGTTTAAATCATTGTTCTTTAATTGGTACACATACTTGCAAATAGCGAAATGTAATTTTTCTCTCCTTCTCCCTCTCTTCTCATGCTTCTGAAGGGACCTGTTAATTAGTCTTTTCAGACATGGAACTTAGGCTCTCAACAGTGATTTGTGTGTTTCGTTATTTCAGTGGGTCTACGTCTAATGCAGGCCAAATGCTGTCTGGAGTTGCACCTCTATGGTCAGCATTAATGGTAGCTTCTAGCGCTTGTCAAGCTGGTGCATCAATTATGAAGGTTACAACAGTCAATAACGTAAATAATGCACTTGGTATAGAAAATGTAAATGGACGTTGACTTCGAATTTTCTCGACAGGAATTTATTTTCATTGATGCTGGAAACCGTCTTCATGTATGAAAATTTCTGCTATTTGAGCATCTCTTTTCTTTGGTTATATGTATTCAAGTGATAAATATTTGTGCAGTTGTTTTCCTTAACTCGTTCAACTTCTTTTGCTTCTAGGGGAAGTCACTAGACATTTTTGTGGTCAATTCTTTTGGATCTGGATTTCAGGTTAGAATTTTACAAGTTCATCTCGAAATTGAATGTCTTAACTTTAAGTTTACTTATCTGGCTGGTTGAGTGGTGCATATAATCAAGTACTACTCATTATCTTTTCCATAGTTCTAAAGCATGTTAAAAAGAAATGCCATTGGTTTATGGATAAATTCATTTCTTGAAATCTCATATTCAGGTATATTTATTTTTGAGTTTCAACAGTTGACATTCACGCACAGGCACTTTTTGTTCTTCTCCTTCTACCATTTCTTTCAAACTTGAAAGGAATATCTTTAGCCCAGCTTCCCTCATATCTGATGCATGGTGCTGCTTGTTTTCTAAATATTGGTGCTGAAAGACCAGGTAAGGTCTTACAATCTTATGAACAATTAATACATGTTCTGCCATTATCATCTTGAATTCGTCATGGATACTACTTACAGTTTGGTGTTACCTTCAACATAGATATGATGCCTTAATTGTGTAATTATCACACGGAAATTAAAGCTGATAACTTGAAACCTTTACTATAACTTCATATTGGAAATGAATCTAAACTCAAAACAGGCTGCCTTTTGTAGAACAAGGAATTGCGATTTTTTGGTACTTCAGTAATACAACAATTGTTGCATGAATATAAATTAAGATTATAAGTTGGCATGCTGATTAAATTAAAAAAAAAAATTCACAGTTTTATTTGATGGACACGTTTTGCATTTCATGGATCCCTATCAGCAAGGTCTTAATAATTTTCTTATGCTTCTTGCATAACCATGCACATCATTTTCTCAAGATTTGTCACATGAGATGCAGAAGATTGTACTATCTTGAGATAACATGCTCAAATATGGGGTTGTCTATTAATTATCAGCCCCACTCTTTTCTTCTCCACAGGGAGAGTACTAGCTACTCCTCTTAACACGAAACAATGTATTAGCCACTCCCATTGGCTTGAATCGGTTTTTTTGGGGCCAATGGATTAACTTCCTTACCCATATGAAATATGGGCTTTACTTTTGCAAAGAAAATCGCCACGCCGAAACTAATGGGTCTAATCTATTGCCTGCAGATTGTAAAGGGGCTCCATTGCTTCCCCTGCTTTATGTGATTACAAATTTGGCTTTCAACATAACTTTGCTCAGTCTAGTGAAGAAATTTTCCGCAGTTGTTGCTTCTCTTCTTGTGATGCTTTCAGGTTATTTTCTTCTCTGGAGAACTTATGAACCAATTTTACACAATGTTAAGAAATCAATGAGCTAATGGTTTGGTTTTTTTGGCATTGCAGTGCCGATTTCAATTTATATTTTGTCTCTTCCATTGCCATATCTTCCTGAAGGCGCAAGCTTAAGCCCCCTGTTTCTCACTGGCAGTTTGTTGCTAGTGTTGGGTCTTGTTTTTTACTACATTCCCCAACGTTCAAAGTAAGCCACCAAAATTGCTCAATAATACCGCGACTCGGCTCAGCTGGTAGCATCAGCGACGGCATCCCTCCCATTTTCTAAATTAGAAATTGTAAAAAATAGTAAAAGAAATCTAGTCTACGAATCTTGGTTATGAACATACAATTTGTTGCAAGTCGTTGAGTTATATTGATTTTGTATAATGATTTTCAAATTGCTATTTAGTTTTAGTTTAATGCATTCCACTGAATTATAGCTATTATGGATGCTGCTATGTCATGTAGGATAAATAATCACATATTTAAATTTTTAATGAAATAGATGAAGTTGAGCATAATGGAATTTAAGAACTACCAAAATCAATCCTATCGAAAACATATTGTACTTCGAGATCTTTAAGCTTTGAGAATATTGACAAAACTTTTTGGATTTTGTACTGCAGGTCTGATAATTGTTTGAAAGCTATATTGAAATTTGGGTTTTATTAAAAAAAAAAAAAAGAACTACTAGGTGTAACTTGTAAGCATAGCATATTTAGATAATTACACTAAAAAATATTGTTCTGTGTTCTATTTTAATTTGTTTCCGAAATTGATCACTATGAAATTGGCTATTGGATTCAAGTCTAGTGCACATTTATTTCTTTTACTACAACTTAGAAACGCTTGGTTGAAATTTGTTTAGTACAGTATATTGAGGTGGGGATCGAACTCACAATCTCTTGGTTTGACATATACGTAAATTACCACTGGACTATGCTCGTTTTTTACGAAACGTTGAGTTGATTGATCTCTAGAGATGCTCTAAATGAATGATATGATACACTGTCATGACATATTGTTGCTGGGAAGAAAAGACAAAAAAAGCTTCATAAAAGTTACACTTTTGTTATTTTGGAAAAGTTATGCGTGAGCTTGATTATGGAGAATGTTGTGTTTAATTTCCACTTGACTGTTAGATGTTTATTACATCTAACACCACAATGCTTAAAGAAACTAGTAAGAAACACGTGCGGTGCACGTGAAATTTCATAGTTTTTATTTCCATGTTTAAAAATATAAAATTTAATTAAATAGTTAAAATTTATAATATAATTTGGTTTTTTTATCTCTAAATGTTTACCTCGCCAAGTTTTTTCGTATTTTCAATGTTTATCTCATAAAACGTCTCAATAATTCTCATCACCCATCGATGTGGTTAGTATGACTAAAAGTATTATTCTTCAATTACTTAAATTTCTTTAAAAAAAAAAACACATATTCATGGATTTTTCATCTTTTTTTTTTCCCCTAAACATAACAATAAATAAAAGTAAATACAACTTTGTTTCAATTTCTTATTTGAGTCATTGAAAAATAAAATGACAAAAAAAAAATAGTGAGAGATAGAGATGTGTTCAGGACAGCCGTTCTTTGCCATGTTTAAGTTCCGGTCCAATTCCTTGCCCTAGCTCGCCGAGAATGCCAACCGTAGCCCATGTTCCGATGGATTGCTACGACTATTTTCATCACATGATGATCACCTTACCAAGGAGGAGGTCATTGAGAGAGTTCTCGCGGTTATCAAGTATCATCCCAAAGTGGATCCATCCAAGGTGATTCGACCTTATCACTTATTTTCAATTTTCTTTTTCTAGTTAATTGAGTCGTTTGGAAAAAAAAATTAAAAAAGTTGAATATTCGATCAAACAACCTAACTAAATATAAGAAAACACAAGACATTAACTAAACAAGAAAATTTACCTACCTAAAGAGAAAAGAAACACAAGTTTTGATGAAGAAAAAGTTGGGAGAAAGAGTAAGAAAAAACTCTTTATATAGGTGTAAAAAATAAAAAGTTACGAAACTTTTGAAATTCTTTATTAATTATAATTCAAAATAAGTTATAATTTTTTAGCATAGAAATAAAAAGACAAAACTCCATATTATAACCTTTAAGAGAGATAGTTTATTAGAAAGAGAAAAATAATTTGAGAAATATAAAATTTGTAATAACGGAAATTAAATATTTTAAAAGAAAAAAAGAAAGTGAGGTAGGAGGGAGAGAAATGGGAGTGAGAGAAAATTTTATATTTGAAGGACAAAATTGATCGAAAATGTTGAAATTAAAAAGACAAAATAGGAGAAAAAATTTCTTTCCTATAATACCTTTTATATATACTACAAATTAACGCGATTTATAAGATTTAAAGATTGTCTATGATA
This sequence comes from Momordica charantia, assembly GCF_013281855.1. Taxonomy (NCBI): domain Eukaryota; kingdom Viridiplantae; phylum Streptophyta; class Magnoliopsida; order Cucurbitales; family Cucurbitaceae; genus Momordica; species Momordica charantia. The sequence goes on from NW_028275166.1 coordinate 1,795,511, forward strand.
TGTTTAACGGAAAACAATATTACATGGCAATTAATTGAGGAGAGAAAATAAATTAATAACAATCGAATTTGCGGAGGCGGAGGCGGAGGCGGGTAAATGAGCTTCCCGCCACGAAGTCTCAACTTCCAAACACGCCGTTGACAAATTTGATCAGTAGAAAGGGACACGTTCGTCATTTTAAATTCTCAACAGCGACAACTCGAGCACGTTTCCCGAGATTCAGACCTCGGAACACACGGACATACCGTACTCTAACCGCATCAGATCCCCACCTATCCCCCTCCACATATTTTGGTCATAAACAAAAAAAAAAAAGGAAAAAAAAAAGAAAAAAAAAGAAAAAGAAAAAAAGAGAGAAAATGGCCAGCCAGTCCATTTTTTCTGATCACCGAGCACTTCACGGATCGGATCTGCGCACCCTATAAATGGATACATTCCGATCTCAGCGCCTTGAAGACTCAGTCTTGTTGGCTCAGTCGCCTGCTGATTATTGCATAATTTTGGACTTCAATTCTAGGGTTTAATTGTCTGATGCCTACATTTTGACATGAAGTTATGTGCACTGGATGCACTCTGCTTAATTCATCGGAATTCGATTATCTGATCCTGTCTCACGCATTTTCCGACACTGAAACTCCCTCTACCAGCAATGGCAGCTTCGCCTGTTAAGTTTCTCTTCGGATTCTTGCTCCTTTCGATCACACTATGGCTGTTTTTCATGTAAGTCCTTCCTGAATTACATTTCTGGCTCACTGATTTCTATCTGATCGCGTGATTCAATCTGGTTTTCTTCATTAGCTCAATGCCACTGCATTGGAGGGGGACTGGTTACTTCAGTTACTAATGTCTGAAGTGAACATATCGGTGTTTGAATGGCATTTTTTTCCTTTTGGGTGGAGAACGTTTAGGAACCGAGAAATTGATGAGATTTTCAAACAAATTAATTATACTCCTATGACTTTTTTCCTGGTTTGGGAAGGGTGGGGGGGTGTCATTGAGGTTGTTACTTATCATCGGTAGAAGATATGTCGTTTTTAATTTAACAAATGGTGGGCTCCTGAACTTTGCATTACAAAGTGAATTTGTATAAAAGGAAGACTTATAGGCTGGGTAATTGTGCAGCATTACTGGAAAACATCGTACATATGCTGCTGTGTAGTGAATTAAATTTACTATAATACACATTTACATTTAGGAGAGCATAAATTAGAAGTAATTGTGGGCTCATCAAGAAATGACGTGATCTATTATTGACACCAGTTCACTGCATTGAGCGATTTGTAGAATACTCTTTTGGTACATGTGTTAGTGGAAGATAGCTAGATTCATAAACCCAAGGAAAAAGGTTTTGTCTTTCGTTTATAGTCATTTATCTTTATCTAGTTTCACAATTCTGTTACTGAATTCTTTTGTTTTTCTCACCAAACTTTTATGGTTGCATTCCAATTGATACATTTACTTCCCGATGATTGTGTCAATATTGATTGTCTCAACAGGGGTTCTAAGGATTCTGATTCGTCATAGCTATCAAACTTCTATTAATGTTTTTCAGGTTTGCTTCTAGATTGGTGGCTTGGATTTTGAGCAGGGTTGTTGGAGCATCAGTAGCATTTCGTGTGGGAGGGTGGAAATGTTTAAGGGATGTTGTGATCAAGTTCCGGAAGGTTCCATATCTATTTGGAAAGTTGTTAATTTTTATTTCATATTTAATTGTGTGATATTATAAAGATTAGGGGTCTTACAAGGGAAAAAAAGGCTCTTGAGTTTTGAAATCTGGGCAAGGGATATTGTCAAAGCCACATTTTCCCTTTTAATTACCAAATAAGTATGGTTATTTTGATCTTATTTGAATTATTTAGTATTGAATCTAGAAGTGGAGTTTGAGAAGCTAAGCTTGCCTTATGGTCTACAAGTGACAACTTGCTATCAATTTGTTTAGTTTAGAGGAATTTACATGTGCCTTTTCCATGCTATTTTATGTACTTTGTGCTTCAGCTACAAGAATGGATAGTATTCTGTTGTATTAGAAGATCATTTCTCGGTTGGAATTGTGAGATTTGTACTGTTATCTGATTATCTTCAGGGTGCTATTGAATCTATATCAGTTGGTGAAATTAAATTGAGCTTGCGCCAGTCCCTGGTCAAACTTGGCGTTGGCTTTATTTCTAGGGATCCAAAGTTACAGATATTGATATGTGACTTAGAAGTTACTATGAGGCCTTCAAATAAAGGTGGGCCAAAGTCTTCCAAACCTCGGAGACCCCGCACCCGCACTTCGGGCAGAGGAAAGTGGATGGTTGTAGCCAATATTGCAAGATATTTGTCAGTTTCAGTGACAGATTTGGTTCTAAAGGTATGCAAAGTTCTCAGTCTGATGTTTGCAATGTTAATTAAGATTTTTTAGGGTGGAACACACGATTCTGAAAGATACTAGTATGTTTGGATCTAGAACTTTGTAGAACTGATTACTGTGCCATTTTGTCTTCTAGTTAGATTTACATGAGTTTTTGGTTAATTTGTTACTCTTATAGTTTTATATTCTTTTTTGTTCGTGGGACTGGATCTTGGAACACTGCAGACTCCCAAAGCTACCATTGAAGTTAAGGATTTCAGCATTGATATATCTAAAAATGGTGGAACAAGTTCAAATTTGTTTGTCAAGTTACAAATATTGCCTATATTTGTGCATTTGGGAGAACCACGAGTTAGTTATGAACAATCATCCAACTTAAGCAGTGGAGGATCTGCTGTCAATTCATCTTTTTCCACAATGGAGAAATCTTCTGCCCCTTTTAGTTGTGAAGAATTCTCTCTGTATAGCGAATTTGGTCATGACAGGTACTTTCTTTTGATTTTTTCCTTTGTGCTCATTATGCTTTTAAGAACATTTTGGTCTTTATCCGGTTAAATTGTAGTTTAATCATTTCTGAGCATGTGCAAAGTTAAATTTGAACCACTTCTTGATTTGTGCATGTCATCCTTGCGTGGGGACCATGCTAATCTTCTTGGTACCGTTCCAATTTTGTTGGATGTCCCTAAAGGGACGCATGTGCTTGTTAAATTATATGACATTTTCTTATTTTTGTGGTTTTTTTCTATTAGTCTCTTTGATGCCCACTAATATTCTCATTTATCTTGATCTCCAAAGCAGTGTATCTGGTAGAAAGCTTACATTTTATTTTTATTTTTATTTTATTTTTCATGTGACATAGGGAAGCGGGTATAATTGTTAAGAATGTTGATATCACATTTGGAGAGATTAATTTGAACTTGAATGAGGAGCTATTTTCAAAAAGCAAGAAGGGAACGGACACTACCTTTCCCTCTGATAAAACTGTTGAGTCAACTGCTGAATCTCTCCCTACAGTGAAGCCACAGAAGAAGCAAGCACTTGCATCTCTTTCAAAGTATACCTCTATTTTCCCAGAAAAGGTTGTATTCGGATTCGTTGTTATGCATTCCTATCTTATTCAGATAGATAAGTAATTTAGTATTTGAGCTGTTTTCAGTCTTATGAAACTTTTCTAATTATTGAGCTTGCTTTTTAGAATATAACAGTAAAGCAGTCTTCTAGATTTACCTCTTGTGTGGTCATATATAAATTTTAAAATAAACTTATGATTTGATTTTTTATGGTAGGAAATTTTTTCGAGGAATGTATGTTATGAGTCTTCTTAGGAAGCTAACCTTTTTATTATAGGTATGAATGTGAAAGAAAGTGATAGGAAATCCACCCAAAGCCAAAGTGAAAAAGACCTCCAATTGGGCAAAATCGAAGTAGAAGAATTACAAACATCCTTATACAATCTTTTGGTATATATGTCATTCTTTAGTTAGAAGCGATTGTATTTATAGTTAAAATTTACAAAATGAATGATGACTAGAAACCCCCTCCTACCAAGAGGCTAAGAAGATTACAAAAATACCCTCCAACTAAGAAATGATGCTGTTTTTATCTCTTTAGATCTCCCAAAAGATAACGAGGTCCACATTCCACCAAATGAGGTAAAGGCTTCTTGGACAACCACAAGCTAGTTGGGGGATAGTAGAACACTTTGATATAGTGGTCTAGAACTTTTGATGTAGAAGATACTTGTAGTGATTAGGAGTTACATTTCTGGCAAAAAATGTATATTTTCTTTTCTAAATGATTATTTGCGGCTGTTAGATATCCTTATAAATAGTTTAAATTTACTCTAACGCTTAAACTTTTGAGTTTATTGGTGGTTTAATAGATTTAAGATGGTATCAAATTAGGGGAGGTCCTTTGTTTAAATTCCTGTAATGTCATTTGCTCCCTGTTTAATATTGATTTTCAACTTTATTGGACCTTGTTCAAATTTCCAAGCCCACAAGTGAAGGAGGGTGTTAGATATATGGTTAAATTTACCCTAACTTATCCGCAATCAGCCAAGAGAAAGGGCAACCATCCCCTTCGAAATCCATCGGCTGCTGCAGAAAAGCTTTTCATATCGCTAAACTGATAGGAATCAATAAACTACCTAAAAGCCTCGACTCTTCACCTTCACCTGCCTAAAAATGCCCTGAATTTTAACCTTCAAAAATCTTAAACGGTGACCTTTCGACCTCTCAGATTCTAAAACTTCTTGGGCTTCGATAGTCACTTTTTATTGGTTCAAGAGTAATCCCCATTTCTTCAAAATAAGGAGGGATGAAAGTATGCTTTGAAGGTTCTAACTTTTCAAATTCCTTTTGCTCATTAAAAAGAAACTGAAAATCCTTCTCAAAAGATTGCTCACAGGGTCTTCAATAGGAAGATCTGAGGACAAAGGGGAGGAATCCTCACTACTAATACTAACCGAACCATCTTTAAAATCATCATCATCGACTAGGAGTTGGGGGATCAAGTTTTGTCGAACCTTACCATTGTTTGTTAAGTGGATTGATCCAAAAGAGAGAGACTTTTGCGCACTACTTATTTTCCATTTTTATTTGAAATCTTTAGATGGTTTTCCAAAGACAAATCTCTTTTCTCCATAAAAGATGCACTTAAATTGACACAATTTACTCCCAACTTAACTAATTAATCAATGCCAGCTGCCCGCGTTGAGGACAGTTTCTTTTGGAGTGGAAAAGGGGGAAAGGAGGTATGTAATTTCTTGGAGGCAAATCGTCCGGATTGAAGGTAGGGCAAAGGTCAACTAGACCAATTTTTTCTACTGCACAGCTGTCTTTATTAAATAAGTCCAAAAGGATTTCCAAAACTCCATTTGCAGGTTGTGATTCCAACACAGCCTCATTAGTACAGCACAATTCTTTACTATCAGTAGGTGAGCTTAACCGCCCTTCTGGATTCAAATCCAAATTTGAGGCAACTGAAATGTTTTTTTTGTGTAGTCAAACCATCCAAATTCTCACCCAATACCTCTAGAGAATTAAATTTTCCTTGCCCCCATCCAAATCCCCTTAAAAAGGGCACTTTGCCTAAGAGAGGCTTTTCATCTACCATAACTTCCTGCTATCTTTGAACATCCATCAAATTTGAAGAAGCTTGAATCAAAGAGAACTTTGAAAGCTGCTAGAAGGAATGAAATGGCGAGTTGACAACTTAATTTGTGCGTACCACTTCAACTACACAAAAAATCTAGGCCGGAGTAAGTCACAAGAATTCTTCTCCATTTGAATGAGTGCTGCTGTGCAATCAATCAAATTTAGGATTTTTGAAGAAACATTATTTAGGCCTCCAGGATGAGTACCAATGGCCTTGAAAAAATGCATATTCCCTAGCTTTAGAGGTAAGTCATAAATTTTCACCCACCCTTCTGAGCAAACCATCAATTCGTTTCTACCATGTTCTTTAAAGCTTCATTTTTCTAGCTTCACGTGGAAATCTCCCAACTTTAGCCATTTGCCACTGAGCCATTATGGGTTCAACAGTCTTCCTTTTTCCAATCTAAGTAAGACCTTATCTGCCAAGAAGGAATTGACTTGACATTTTTCGAGAACACGTCTTTAAAGGTTGTAACGATATCCTTCCAACTACCATGAGCACAAAATCTTGAGATAACCATGGCTTCATCCTAATCCAAATCTACTACATCCGAATCTTTCTTAACCCAATAATGCTCTGAGAGCTTCTTAGTGGGAGAGTTTTTCTTGACGTAATTTGACGATCTTTTTTCAAAGCTATTCATATTAGAGTCATAATCATTAACATTATTGACCAAGAAATCACTTATCACTTATCATGTCCTAGAAAGCTATCAAACCGTTTTTGTTGAACCTAGCAGGCACGGTAATAAACTTTCTTCTACTCGAAGAGGGCCAAACCACAAATTCCAGAAACCAACCAAGTATGTGACACTCCTGAACTTGTCCCTCACTTGTTGAAGAACCTCGACTAAAGAGGAAGATGCAGACAATCCATTAAAGCACACTCAAAAAGTCAAAACCAATTGAGTTGGGACACATGAAGAGGAAGATGAACATTCTTAGAATCTTTAATAACACAACGGACACTTTCACACCAAACCCAATAAAACTTATTTACAACACGGCAACTTTTCAAATCCATGCTTTCGTAAACCTTAAAACTTAAATCCAACCTTAAAACTAACTTGAAGAGATAGTACTAATCGAAAAAGAAGACGAACTCTGATCAAAAGATTACCTTGAAGAACCATTGATGAAGGGGAAGGAAAAACCTAGGTGAGGAGAGAGCGTTGAACACTCCTCAGGTCTACTTGTAAAGTTATTTGCTCTCTCTTTGCTTTTTGCAATGAGTGTGGATAAATAATGTCTATGCCTGTGCTTGGTTCTTTATCTATTTATTTTCTAGTTTAATGCTTGGATATTTATTTACATTTAGCACATAGTTCACATCATTTAAAATATTTAGTGATAATGTCTTAGCTTTATTTCATTTCATTTCTGTAACTATTCTTCTGGTTGCTTTTATCACAGCAAAGTGATGAAGTGAAATTTATAAAATTGTGTTTCTTTGATAGGTTTCCTTCAGTCTGCCCAAACTGAATGTTAAGTTTGTGCACCGTGAACACGAGCTTGTTGTTGAAAACAACATCATGGGCATTCAATTTAAGATAATCAAATCACGTTGCTCTGAGGATTTAGGAGAGAGTGCGCGTTTTGATCTTCAAATGGAGTTCAGTGAGATTCATGTATTGTTTAAACTTTTGGTGTTCTGGAAACTTGCAGTTGTTAAATATTTAGTATTTTTCATATATCTTGCTCCTTTTTGGTGACAAATTTTGCTTCAAATCTCAGCTACTTAGAGAGGCTGGCACTTCCGTTCTGGAGATTCTAAAAGTTGATGTGGTTACCTTTGTTTATGTTCCGACACAAGTGAGTATCCTCACTTACAAATTTAATTTTAGCTTCTCCATGTTCATAATCACAATTTATTGCTTTTAAATGTTCCAAAACTGTTCTATTTTTCTTTTCCACAATAAATATAACTATTTTATGAAAAAATATGTGAAGATACAAGGTAAAAATGAGAACAAGGAGACATCTCCCAACCTTTTGTAATTAAAATAATGTGAAGGTACGAAGTAAAGAAGGAGTGAAGATAAGATATCTACCATTAGCCAAGGAGATTACAAGAGGTGCTCTCCAATTGATATAAAGTAAAGAAAGAGAGTAGTTGCACGACTCCTACAAATGAAGGCTCCAACTAGCCATGTAAATGTTGGGGGGCAAAGCTCCGACTCCTAGTTATCAAGGAAAAAAAAAATGGCCGCCATGTGAAAGGAGATACTATGACCAGATCATCTATTGTAGAAAGTAGATCTAAGAGAATATAGTTTTCACCAACTTTATTTAGCCCATATCTGATAAGTAGTCCATGTGCTCATAAAAAACAAAATGGGTCAACCCAATGCTTATAATAATTATATATATTGATAAGAAACGAGAGACTTGTTAGCCAAACAAAGGAAGACTTAGGAACAAGATGTTCCTATGCCAAGGGGACATCAAACAAAAGGCTTCCAGTTAATATGTTCATATAAGACACTATTTTAATCAATGTGTTCATCTTATATCGATGTTATACTTCTTTTAGAAGATGACTTATCAATTCAACAGGTTCTTTGGAGATATAGTTCCTTTTGATTTATATTAACAATTAAATGTGGTCTCGCTATGCTGCAGTTGTCTGTCCTTTGCTATTCAGCTCTTAATATGTAGTAACCAAATAGCCTAAATTATTTATTGGTGACACCCATCATTAAGAGTCATTTTGGTTGAACTTTCTCTTTTCTTCCATGTGATGCTTTTATTTCTCAGTCAGCATCACCTATTAGGGCTGAAGTGGACTTAAAGTTGGGAGGTACTCAGTGCAACATAATAATGAATAGACTGAAACCATGGCTGCGCCTTCATTCCTCCAAAAACAAAAAGATGGTTCTACGGAAGGAAACATCTTCTGAAAAGCCACAATCTTCTGAGCCCAAGGCAACAATAATGTGGACATTTACGATGTCAGCCCCTGAAATGACTATTGTGCTTTACAGTATAAGTGGCTCTCCGCTGTATCATGTAAGTAATGTACTTTTATCTATTATCTTCCTTCTATATTGGAAATACCAGGGAGTCTATTCTGGGCCTTAGAACTTAGTAATTCACTAATTCTATTCAGATCAAAGGTTGAGGTATTTTTCAAATATACTGGTTCATTGCTTGATTTGCACACAATTTGCTACTTCCATAGATGAAAGTATATTTCAGCGGATTACATGGATTCTCTCTCAAGTCTCTATCACTTTTTGGTATTTTGGTTCCTTTTCTGCTTAGCTTATATTATTTAATCTATCACTAGTTAAGTAATTGAGCATATGATATCTTCATTTATTCATGTATCCGCAGGGCTGTTCACAATCTTCACATTTGTTTGCAAATAATATATCAAACATTGGAACTACAGTACACATGGAGCTTGGTGAATTAAATTTGCACCTGGCTGATGAATACCAAGAATGCTTGAAGGAGAGCCTTTTTGCTGTGGAATCAAATTCAGGTTCTTTGATACACATAGCTAAGATAAGTTTGGATTGGGGAAAAAAGGACGTTGAACAATCTGAAGAAGAGGGTCAAAGAAGCAAACTGGTTTTGTCTGTTGATGTGACTGGTATGGGTGTCTATTTTACATTCAAGCGCATTGAGTCACTTGTCTCAACTGCTATGATTTTTAAATCACTTCTAAAACAACTCTCGGGTTCCCGGAAAAAACCTACGCAGAGTCGAGGGGATCGTTCAACTAAATCATCTGGGAAAGGGACCAAACTTCTGAAACTTAATCTTGAACGATGTTCCATAACCTTTTGTGGGGATATGGGTTTGGAGAACACAACTGTTGCAGACCCTAAACGTGTCAATTATGGATCACAAGGTGGTCAAGTTATTATAAGCGTCAATGCTGATGGCACACCTCGTTGTGCAAGTGTAATGTCTGCTGTGTATGATGAATGCAAAAGCTTGAATTATTCCATAGCTCTTGATATTTTTCATCTCAGCTTATGTGTGAACAAGGAGAAACAGTCCACACAGGTTGAAGTTGAGAGAGCTAGGTCAATATATCAAGAACATTTGGAGGGACAAGGTGAAGATACAAAACTGACATTTTTTGACATGCAAAATGCTAAGTTTGTAAGACGTTCTGGGGGTCAGAAAGAGATCTCTGTATGCTCTCTTTTTAGTGCTACTGATATTTCAGTTAGGTGGGAGCCAGATGTACATCTATCTCTTCTTGAACTTGGTCTACAGCTGAAATTACTTGTGAATAACAAAAAGGAGCAGGTAGATAATAACATATTTGCCGAAGATCCTTCAAACTCAAAAGATTCTGAACAAACGACAGAAACCATCTCTGAATCAGGGCAGCCTGATAAATACAAGAAAAGGGAATCAATATTTGCTGTTGATGTGGAAATGTTGAGAGTTTTTGCTGTGGCTGGAGATGGAGTTGATACAGTTGTTCAGGTTCAGTCAATTTTTTCTGAAAATGCACGTATAGGAGTACTTCTAGAAGGACTTTTTCTTAGTTTCAATGGTTCAAGAGTATTGAAAAGTAGCCGAATGCAGATTTCACGCATTCCTCGTGCGTCTACTGGTGCGTGTGATATGAAGGTGCCTGTTACCACTTGGGACTGGGTTATTCAAGGTCTGGACATACATATTTGCTTGCCATTCCGGTTACAATTACGTGCAATTGATGATTCTGTTGAGGATATGCTGCGTGCTCTAAAGCTTGTTACTGCTGCTAAAACATCTCTGATTTTTCCAATGAAGAAAGAAAGCTCAAAAGCTAAAAAGGCTAGTTCAAGCAAAGTTGGGGGTTTAAAGTTCTGCATACGCAAGTTAACTGCTGATATTGAGGAGGAACCATTGCAGGGATGGCTTGATGAACACTATCAACTAATGAGAAAAGAAGCTTCTGAATTAGCTGTTAGGTTAACATTTCTAGACGATTTTATTTCTAAAGCGAACAATGTTACGAAAACTGCTGAAACAAGTGAATCTACTCAAGAAAGAAAGGCATACTACAATGGCGCTGAAGTTGATGTACAAAATCCAACAGATGTGCTCAGAATGCGAGATGAGATATATAGACAGTCATTTCAATCTTATTATCGGGCATGTCAAAATTTACGGCTATCAGAAGGTTCAGGTGCATGTAGTGAAGGGTTCCAGTCTGGTTTTAAACCTAGCACTGCCAGAACTTCTCTTATGTCGATTTCTGCTACAGATTTAGATGTTACCTTGACAAAAATTGATGGTGGAGATACAGGAATGATAGACGTTCTAAAGAGGCTTGATCCTGTATGTGTTCAAGATAACATACCATTCTCACGCCTATATGGGAGAAATATACTCTTGAATGCAGGCTCTCTTGCGGTTCTGCTGAGAAATTACACATTTCCTCTATTTTCTGCAACTTCTGGTAAATGTGAAGGTTGTCTCGTGATGGCACAACAGGTAATTTATCCACTGCCTTAATTTTACCCATATAAGCTTTTATGACCTGCTTACCATTATTATGATTTCTTTATTCCCTTTTTGGTGTGCACTTTTTTTTCTAATGAGGGTGGAAGGTGAGAGACAGTATGTTGCTATTTTTCTTGATCACAGACGTGCGAGAGTTTGAGAGTTTGACAAGTCTAGATCCTTAAATTCTGAATTCCCCCTCTTGGTTGTAACTGAAGGTCATATTATTCTCCCATCCTTGCATTGTAGTATTTGAAAAATGTGAGTTTATTGTGGAGCAGGCTAAATACACCCATGCTAGGTCTTCTGACATTTCACCTTCGTCCCAGCTGCTTTTGCTTGTACACAGACTAGCAATAGAGTCTTCTTGGATATACGCTTTTGAGATCCCCCTTCTTTTTTATTCTCCAAAAAGATTTCTAAGGGTCTTTCAAGGAATTATAATCTTAGATCAAGGGTATCTCAAAATTTTTAGAGTATAATCTTAAATCAATCCATAGGGGTAGTTAAAAAAAAATCAATCCATAGGGCGACACTTATAGAAAACAGTTAAATTGTCCATGGTCATGAACAATTGGAAAGTGTTTGTTTAGCTCTCTTTTGGGTGGGGTTCTCTTTACCCTAACCCTTAGGTTGTTACCTTTGTTTTTTGTGGAATACATCAAAGTTTCTTATCTAAAAATAAAAAATAAAAAAAAACACAGTCAAATCCCTCAAGCTAAATGGCTTTAGATGTATCTCATGGGAAGTTCGGCTTGAGAGGAATAGAAGAGTTCCTCAAGGGTGGATAGGAATTGTAGCTCTCTCTTGATCTTATTGTAAATTTCCTCTGCTTGGTGCTTTCCTGATTGACTTTTTGTATTTTCACTATGACCTTTCTTGTTTAAATCTTATCTTGGTAAACTTTTATGCTTATTCTATTTTGGTCCTTAAACTTTCAAACATTAATAGAAGATCAATTTTGTTCTTACTGTCAATTTTGATAAATTGTTTAACAGAAACTCGATTTTACCAGCATTTGGAGCAGGTACATTTATTCTTCTTTTCAGATATTTCCCATGAACGACTTGTGGGCTGTCTTTTGCAAAATAAATATTGTATTATAGTCAAAAGGGTCATCTTGTCCTTTTGTCCTTTAGATTGTTTTGTTTTGGTTTTTGGCATCTTCTAATGCAGCTTGTTTTGTCTCTTATTGATACAAATAGTTTAGCTTAAACCTTGCTCTCTTCTCGGAGGACCTTCCCCTTTGAATAGTTGGTACATATTGAAACCTTTTTTCTTCATAGTTATTCCAGTTATGGGCAAAATTTTTCTGATTATAGGAACATGTTCTTCCAGACTTCTTATGTTAGCATGATTACTGGACCCCGAAAATTTCTGCCGTATGTTTGTCTTCTGCTTATCTTTTACAGTCACATGACCTTGTAATATTCTATGTTTAGCAGTTACATGCTGACTTGCATGTAAGATTAATGAATTTGTGTAATGTGATTGTGACTATATTTTCTCTTTTCAAATAGGCCACGTGTTTTCAACCTCAAATATTCCAAGATGTGTATGTTGGGAGATGGAGAAAGGTACAGATGCTCCGCTCTGCAAGTGGTACAACTCCTGCTATGAAAACATATTCGGACTTGCCCATTCATTTTCAAAAGGCCGAGCTATCTTTTGGAGTGGGATATGAACCAGTGTTTGCTGATATCAGTTATGCTTTCACTGTGGCATTACGTAGGGCTAATCTTAGTGTCATGAATCCTGGTCCACTGATTCTGCCTCCAAAAAAAGAGAAGAGTCTACCATGGTGGGATGATATGAGGTACTACATTCATGGAAATATCACTTTGTCCTTTTCCGAGACACGGTGGAATATTCTTGCAACTACTGATCCTTATGAAAAGCTTGATACACTTAAAGTATTGTCTGGTGAATTGGAGATCCAGCAGTCAGATGGTCGCGTCTTTCTTTCTGCCAAGGATTTTAAGATTTTAACCAGCAGTCTGGAGAGTATGGCTAATAGTCGTGGTCAAAAACTTCCTGATGGCATATCTGGTACATTACTTGAAACACCACTTTTCACCCTTGAAGTAATCATGGAATGGGAATGTGATTCTGGAACTCCATTGAACCATTATCTACATGCGCTTCCCATTGAAGGAAAACTTCGCGAATTTGTTTATGATCCATTCAGATCCACATCTCTGTCACTCCAGTGGAATTTCTCTCTTAGGCCCCCTCTTACGTGTGAGAAACAATTGTCTGATAAAAATGAGTGTTCAACAAGATTGAGTTTTGGGGCTCACGATCTTGCTTGGATCGTTAAGTTCTGGAACTTGAATTACTTACCTCCTCACAAACTCCGTACCTTCTCTAGATGGGCCCGTTTTGGTGTTCCTAGGATTGTAAGATCTGGTAATTTGCCCATGGACAAAGTAATGACTGAGTTTATGTTAAGAATTGAGACTAGCAGTCCTGAGATAAGACATGTGCCATTAGATGACGATGATCCAGCAAAAGGACTGACTTTTAGTATGTCAAAGCTGAAATATGAGATTGGTTTCAGTCGAGGCAAGCAGAAATATACATTTGAATGCAAGCGGGATACCCTTGATCTTGTCTACCAAGGAGTTGATCTTCATATGCTGAAGGTTTTCATAAATAAAGAAAATAGCAGCAGTGTTGCAAAAGTAGTTCAAATGACCAGGAAAAATTCGCAATCTGCTTCCATGGATAAAGTCCCAGTGGAGAAAGGCAATAATAAGGGCAGCTTAACTGAAAAACATCGTGACGATGGATTTCTATTGTCGTCTGATTATTTCACAGTTAGGCGGCAGACTCCAAAGGCTGACCCTGCTCGGTTATTAGCCTGGAAAGAGGCTGGAAGAAGAAACCTTGAGATGACATATGTGAGGTCTGAGTATGGAAATGGGAGCGAGAGTGATGAGCATGCACGATCTGATCCAAGTGATGATGATGGATACAATGTGGTCGTAGCTGATAATTGCCAACGTATTTTTGTTTATGGACTCAAACTTTTATGGACACTTGAGAACAGAGATGCTGTTTGGTCTTTTGTTGGTGGCTTATCCAAGGCATTTGCACCTTCAAAGCCTTCCCCTTCACGACAATATGCACAGAGGAAACTACTTGAGGAGAACCAGCCACATGATAGAGCTCAAGTATGTGAAGATGGCGAGGTCTCTAAGCCCCCTGACAATGATGGTATAATTGCTTCTACATCACAGTCAGAGGCTTTGGAACTACAACCAGCTACGTCACATGGCATTCAAACAGACAACTTATCATCTGCAGATAAGGGGGAGAACTTACCATCTGCCGATAAGGGGGAGAACTTACCATCTGCAGATAATGGGGATAACTTACCATCTGCAGATAAGGGGGATAACTTACCATCTGCAGATAAGGGGGATAACTTATCATCTGCAGATAAGAGGGAGAACTTATCATCTGCAGATAAAGGGGAGAACTTGTCATCTGCACCTGGTACATCTTGAGCATTTATCAATTGCTTTTTCCAAGACTTCATTTAGGGAGCAATTTCATTTATGGCAAAACTAATGGCATTATAGTATCTACCTGTGATTATGAATCTTGCTATGATTGAAAAACTTGATTATGTTACTGGTTGAAAAAAAAATTTGTGGGCTAAGAGGCAACTGTTTTCTTTTTCTTTATTTTCCAGCAAGAAATGGAAATGTAGATGACAACTCAGGGGAAGGGACTCGACACTTCATGGTGAATGTAGTGGCGCCTCAATTCAATCTTCATTCAGAAGAAGCTAATGTAAGATATATGAGTATCTTCAGACTCCCTAACTTTATTGCAGAGGATTTTATTCAAAATGCTTCCTAGATCTTTGATTTTCCTGTCTGCTTTGCGAGTAATGGTTGAATCATGCAGCTATTTTTTTTAACTATAAAACCATGCTTTCATAAAGCAAATGAAAGGTTATATAAGAACAGACAAAAAACCAGCAGCTAATGTCACCCTAAATAAGATTGCTTGTTCTCCTCTTTATTTTTCCAGTGAGTTTCCAGTGATTAATGATTTCCTTTGGGTAATTCTTGATCAAAATTGTTTCATTATTTTTCTTATGCACGCGTTGCACTAGTACAAAATTATGGATATTACACAGCAGGAAGATATGTACTATCACAATTTTTTACAATTTTTATAGCCGAGCAATGCATCTGAAGATTTATGAATCAATTTGTAAAAATTCTATGGAGGAAATTTTAAATTATTAATTGTTAGTTGGAGGAAAGTATTAAAAGTGAGGAACAAAATGGACAATAGAGCATGTGAGCATGTATTGATTTGCAGTATGATAATTATGGAATTTCTGATTTGCTTCAATTTATATATTTGTTTTAGGAAACATTGTAATAGAAAAGATATGAATATGTGACCATTGAAGGGAGAACTAGGTGCAGTTTTCCTGAAGATTGTTGATTGGAAAATGAAAATTTTTAAAATTATAAATCCCAGACTGCTATAGTGGCATGAACAAAAGCAACGGCAAAGGTTTAATCTAGGTGAATGGCCGTTTTCTCTAATTCTAGTCTTGTGAAGCTTTGCTGGGCCTTTTGCTTGGTTGTCTATGGAATTAATTAAGTTTCTCCACTTCAACTGCCCATATAAATTTTTGCTTCTCAGGACTTGAGCATCTTTGATTACCATTTTGACATGCTTCTTCTTACCTTATAAAGTACCTTATATTTACAAGCTAAATCGTAGATGGAAAAATGCATTCTAGCTTCGCAGTGCTGTACAATTAGAATTCATTGCATGTATTGGCATTCCCCTCTTTTATATTTCGCTGTGCTCCTTTACCGTCTTATTCATTCTATTATCAGAATGACAAATTTTTGAGTCTTAGCTTTTTCTTCAAAATTTTTGAGTCTTAGCTTTTTCTTCAACCGCTTTACTCTGACTGTTTTTTATATTAAGCAGTCAATCGTTTTGTTGTAATCTTTCTGAAAGAGAACTAAATTTTCAATCCTTTTATCCCTTGAATTTTGCGTAAATAGTTGAACGATGTGGAAAATAACAAACTTTTCTTGCAACTCTCACTCGTTTCATCAGGGCCAAATTTCAGGTTTTATTTGGATTTGTTACCCCCTCATTAATTTTAATTTACTTTTTGCCGAGGATAACGACCAATTACGCTCTTCTGAAAAAATGGATACCTTTCTTTCTCCTTCTCGGGAGCAGCCTTTGGTAGTCGAAAAAGCTTCTTCAAGTTTTTTTAAAAAAATATTTTGAAGATGTAGGTCTTACCTTAGTTCCAATCACTGAATAGGTAGAATTTAATTATGGACAACAGGTTTTTGGTTGGTTTTGCTTTGCAGCAGTTTTGAGAGTTGAGATATTATAGGTTTCTTCTCTTCTCTTGGTGGAGGGAGGTTTCAGATTCTTTACTTCTTCATTCTAGCGATCAGTTTTTGTTAAGTGATTGTTTGAGGAGGAAACAATTTCCTCCTCAGCAGCCAGTCCTTTTGAATTGGCAAGTTTTATCGATGAAAGTTTTTCAGCACGTGTTCTTGGACTTCAGATCTCATCTATTTCATGGGTTTTGGGTTTCTATGTTTTGGTTGTTTTTCTTATTCTTTTTTCGCTTCTTTAGGGACCTTGTATCCTTGAACTTTTTTCTTCCTTTTCATATTATCAATGAAAAGTTTGTTTCTTGTTTTTTAAAAAATATATATATTATCAGTGTGTTATTTTGTTGCTTTCCCTTACATGCAAAGATTTTCCAGTAATGATTCAGATTGTTACTGTTACTGAAACAGGGTAGGTTTCTGCTTGCTGCTGCTAGTGGTCGTGTTTTAGCACGATCATTCCATTCAGTCCTCCAAGTTGGGTATGATATGATCGAGCAAGCTCTTGGCACTGGAAATGTGCAAATTCCAGAGTGTCAACCTGAAATGACATGGAATCGGATGGAGTTCTCAGTGATGTTGGAGCATGTTCAGGCTCATGTTGCACCAACTGATGTTGATCCAGGGGCTGGATTGCAGTGGCTACCAAAAATTCTAAAGAACTCACCTAAAGTAAAGCGAACCGGAGCTTTGCTTGAAAGAGTGTTTATGCCCTGTGACATGTACTTCCGATACACAAGGCACAAGGGTGGAACTCCAGAGTTGAAGGTTTGTTGTTTATATTGTATTACTTTAGTTATCCTTCCGATAGCATCTCCATGCATAATGAGAAAGGATATAGGTTTTTTTTCTAATTTTTAATTTGAAGTAGAAAGGCTATAGTTTTTACGTTTAGAAGAGCATTCTTTTCTGTAGGTGCATCTATATCATGGATTCATGCACTGCATAGATTTGCTAGACTTGCATCTAAGTTTTGTCGATATAATTTTTTTTTTAAATTTAGTGGAGACACAACTTTTTATTGGTATTTGAGAAGTTACGAGTTAAAGATAAAATCTACGATAAAAAATTGAAACAAACTTCCCTGCCCTTTAGTTAAAACAAAGTCAAAGGCAAAAATATATTAAAAAAAACTTACAAAAAAGTCTCTCTACTAGAATTAATTATATTAAAAGAGTAATTAGAAAATAATCTTGAATGTGAGCACCGAAACTTGACTTTTAGCAAAATCTCATATTCCAAACTAATGAAGTGATATTCCTCTGAAAATTATTTGAATTTTTTGTCAATATTACCATTCAATCCGCAACCAAATTTATAAATTAAAAAAAATCTTTTTTTTAAACAACAT
Organism: Momordica charantia; assembly: GCF_013281855.1. NCBI lineage: Eukaryota > Viridiplantae > Streptophyta > Magnoliopsida > Cucurbitales > Cucurbitaceae > Momordica > Momordica charantia. The sequence goes on from NW_028275166.1 coordinate 1,813,226, forward strand.
TAAAAAAGGAAAAAAAGACAGATTTAAAAACTTGAAGCATGACACCGGATGTTATACGACTACAAATCTCTGGTTAAATCACCCCCAGAATCTAAAATTATTAGGTTTGGGTAAATTTAATCTTTCTAATCTATTCCTAGTAGTCCTCTTCACCGGTGAGATCAGAAATTAATTTGATCTTTTATAATTTTATTAATAGTATGTCAAGCCACTACTTAACTTGATTGAACATATACTTGTGTAATTAAGAAGCACTTATTAGGACTACTGATGAGACTAGTTGATGCCGTTGGTAAAGATCCTGAATGCTATTGAAGCTAAAAGGTCATTACACAGCCAATGGTTCAATTAATTCCAGCCTCTGCATGGGATATTCTAGCTTGTTATTGAGCTGATGAGATGAATAGGAAAATCAGTTGCCACTTTCCAGCATCTGCTTACACCATTGGGTATTTCAGCACCTTTTGTATATAAGAGACACTTTGATACATATGGTTTTTACAAAAAGAGAAGTCAAGTATCATACGAATTACAGAGTAACTTTAAAAAGGATTAGATCTTAGGCATCAAGATGAAGAAAAAAAGGACCACTTCTTCCTTTTCCTGGACCTGTGGCCACAAAAACCTTGCAGAAAAGGGGGAAAAAACTGTACGGAAAAATATTGAGGAGTCCATAAGGACACTACCACTTGTCAAAACGAAAACAAATGATCTGCAGTCTCTTCACTCTGCTTTATGAAGATAAAAGACCAATTTGGATGCAGGTAGCTTCCAGGATTTCTCCTCTAAAAGTTATCCTTAGTTTTTAAGCCACCTTAGAGTAGGGACCAAATAAATACCTAGCATTTTTTAGGACTGTGGATATCTAGAGCACCTTACTGAAAGCCTATAAAATGGGAGAATCACCTTGCGAGAGAGCTGAAAAGAGACCTCACGGAAAACAAGCCACGATGGTTGAAAATGGAACATTTTGGATTTGAAAGGCTTTGAATAAGATGGGTAGCTATTCTGAGATTTCGTGGATTTCAAACAAAATGAAGGAAAGGAAAATCATCCGTTCTAGTTAGGGGGTTGGAGGCTGGTTGGAATGCTTTCAGAAAGAAGATTGATATGCTGAGATTCAAAAGGCTTTGAATAATATGGGTGGCTATGCTGGGATTTTGTGGATTTAAATAAGAATGTAGTAAATCAAATTCATTTGTTCTAGTTGGGTAATGGTAGGCTAATTGGATTGCTTTCAGAAAGAAGATTGATAACTTCCTGCCGAGTGATAGGGGGTATAAAGTAATCAAAATGGGACTTGTTCTATCCATTCTTTTATTTTATAACAAGAAACAACTTTTCATGGATAATATGAAATATGAAAAGGAAATGATCAGGAGTTCATTTGTGGAAGTATTAAAAGGCACATGCAGAGAAGAAGAAGCCGCATGGCTCATCTAGTAAGATAATTGAGATGGTTTTTGAAATGCAATAGATCATGGTCACTCAACTTTGTAGGTGAATTTGTTCAAAATTTGGCCATTAGTCAAGGAACTTATAAATGAACTTTCTTCATTTTTTGATAAAAAAGTAAGCTAGCTTGTAACTTATAAGTGAATTTTGTATGTTTAATCCTTTTCAAGTTGACAAAGCCATCTTAAAATGCTCTAATGGTGAGGATGAAAGACTAACCTTTTTTCCATTGAAGGTTGTAATAGAGAGATCCATAGTATAACCAGGGGTTCCATCCCCTGGAGGTTGGATTTAGAACAAATGCTTCCGTCAATCTCTCCTATGAATCTTTAATCCTATGATGTTTTCCCGTGTAAATTCAGAAGTAAAATCAACTAGACCATGCAGAATCAAACTTGGGCCTAGCTTTTAGGAGTTTATTGGAATCTGAACTGGAAGAGTGGATTGATTATCCACTAAACCTTTTTTAAAGGAGGCAAAATATTTCACTGATATTTGAAAAGTTAAAATATGAAATAAGAAAAATTCAAACTATATATATGGAAAGAGATACCGTCAAATAATTAAGTACTCAGCAAATTGTGCTCCCTCTTTACAGAATACTAGGTTAATCATACTCAGAAATGAAACTTACTAAACAACTTACAAAAAGGCCGTCCAACTAGAATTGATTACATTGAAGATTATCCACTGAACTGAATAGAGTGGCCATTAATCAGAATGTAGATTGTTTGGTGTGGATGTTGGACAGCTCAGGGAAAGTTATTCCTTGTAACTTGTAAGTCCGCCTTTTCTACTCTAGATGGCTCCTACTCAAAGTGGATAACTACATTACAAAGCTTATTTGGAAACTGGAGATTCTCAACAAATATGAAATTCTTCATTTGGTCGTTAGCTTATAAAAGCCTGAACACTTGAGATGTGGAGAAATGTGCGAGTGCCTCCAGACTGAACAAGTGAGCTATGTTGAGGAGTCACCTGAGAGGCTGAGACTAAAGATGATAATTGGAGAACCAGAAATGACTCTTGGCAATGAAGGTGAACATACCATGAATTATACATTGTTTCTTCCACAGTTGGACATGGACTCTCAACAACGCCCAAATTTAGGAACAATGTACACTATGAACAACAAAGTATGTGGCGTTATATCAACAGTAAGAGTAATGAAAACACGGACTTGTGTGCTTTGGCTAAGAACTTCTGTCTATTAGTCTAATACGAAACCCTACAATTCTGCCTGGACCAAAAATGGGTCTGATTTCGTAGTTCAAAAGATTGGCCCAAACCACTCTGATTTCGTAATTCTCAACATAGCTCACTTGTTCAGTCTGGAAGCACTCCGAAAGGTAATCATATTCCAACTGGATTTGACAACAAACCCTAGAAGAGAAAATGGGACCATGCAGAATATTTAAAGAGGGAGAAAAAAGAGAGAGAACTAGACACTAATGCAGTAATGCTTATGAAGTGGAATGTTTCATATTGAGTTCCACCATCCTCGTACTTTTTGGTAGTCCTCTTTTTTGAACTTGTGGATGAGTTCTTCCTCATGCGTTGGAGCATTGCTCAATTTGTTACAGTAGTCAGTACTATCCTATTCATACTTTCCGGATATCTTTTTTTTTTTTTACTTTTGATAAGAAACAATTTTTCATTGATAATATGAAATTACAAAAAGGAAAAGATTCCCATCCAAGGAAGTTACAAAAAACTTCGGATATGAGAGAAGAAAAGTTATAGAAGTGAAATAGAGGGAAGCATTTACACTAAGAATGAAGGCTAGCTCTTCATTGTATGGGGGACTGATTTAGCAGATGGCAGTCATTTACTGCTTTTTGTTACTTCTTGATTGATTAGCTGGTTACTGTCAGTTGTTTAGTTAGGCTCTAATCCCTGCTTGTAAATTGGAATATTCTAGCTTGTAATTGGCATGATGAAATTATTGAAGAAATCAGTTGAAACACGGTTGAAGAAAATTTCAACCTTGGTTACACTAATTCAAGTCTCCACCTACATGCTTTAGGCATGGATTTATTCATGATAGAGTAGAATCGGCAAGGAAATACATGTTTAAAGCCGCCAACTGATTATATAAAGAGTATTGCCATGACTATGGTTCCAGATCTTGATACTTTAACAATCCATTGGAGCCTAGGCTTTGATCTAGATGGGTTGTCGAGAGAGTTGTGACCTATGTCGAGAGAGTTGCCATGACTATGGTTCCAGAAAATTTAAATATTTTTCTTATAGAATCTATCAATCAAGAATTATAAGCAGAATAAATTTGCTTAATCTGCATACTAATGTGTTTGAATGATCTTCTTGTAGGTGAAGCCATTAAAAGAGCTCACTTTCACTTCTCATAATATAACAGCGACAATGACATCGCGTCAGTTTCAAGTTATGCTCGATGTGTTGACAAACCTTCTTTTTGCTCGTCTTCCCAAGTATGTAGATGAATTTATGTCTACTGCCATTTGTCTATCTGGAAGCAATATGTCATGATGATATGCTGCTATGTTTTTTAGTTGGAATTACCCATGTTATTGCTCCCAATATGATTATTTTTCTACTTTAATTATTTTATTAGTTTTTATGTTTTTATTCTATTATGCGATAATTATATGAACTGCAAAGTTCTTAAAATAACAACAGTACATGACATATCAAATATATTTTATTTGATTCATTTGCTTGTACATGTATAAGTAGGAGTAAACGTTGGATGCATATAATTTCAGGCCTCGAAAAAGTAGTCTTCCGTTTCCTTCAGAAGATGATGAGGATGTTGAAGAGGAAGCAGATGAGGTTGTCCCTGATGGTGTTGAAGAGGTAGAACTTGCAAAAATCAACCTTGAAAGGAAAGAACGGGAACAAAAGTTAATTGTTAACGATATTAAAAAACTCTCTCTATATTGTGACGTAAACAATGACCTAAATCCAGAAAAAGATGGTGAAATGTGGATGATTTCAGGTGGAAAGAACTTGCTGGTAAGCAACATTTTGGACTTTTCTTGTTATCTCATTTTGTTATTCTGATTGTGGATTACGGTTTTGTCAATTTTAATATAAGTTGTTTCTCTCGTTAGAAATAGTTTTTATTTTCAACTTTTTTCATGACAATGCAACTGCTGCTTGTGAATGTGAATGTCGGTTTGGTTGTGGATTGTTGCCTGTAAATGATTTTTCTTGGCAAATTAAAGCTTATATCACAATTTCCATTGAGTTACAACCTTCATCTGCTTATGAGATATTCCTTCGTGACCATACTCTTTTTATGCCTTATTATTTAGCTTGATAGATATATAATTGAAGTGCTTCTTTCCAGGTGCAAGGATTAAAGAGAGAGCTTGTGAATGCACAAAAATCTAGGAAGACGGCATCTGCATCATTAAGGATGGCTCTCCAGAAAGCTGCTCAGATACGATTGATGGAGAAGGAGAAGAACAAAAGTCCTTCATATGCTATGCGAATTTCTTTGAAAATTGACAAAGTAGT